>NC_133324.1:2030485-2215485 GCF_042186555.1 Aquarana catesbeiana | reverse complement strand
TGCTTCCTGTGTTGTGTCCTGAGGATAAACACTGCAGTTTTGGTTACTGAAGCCCCCCGATTCACTTGTGAAGACTGAGGAGAAGAATAAATTCAATACCTTCGCCATCTCCCCATCCTTTGTAACCAGATGTCCTTCCTCATTCTTTATGGGGCCAATATGGTCTGTCCTCCCTTTTTTACTGTTTACATACTTAAAGAATTTCTTGAAATTTTTTTTGCTCTCCTCCGCTATGTGTCTTTCATGTTCTATCTTAGCCGTCCTAATTGCACCCTTACATTCCTTGTTGCATTCTTTATAAAGTCTGAATGCTGAGTATGATCCCTCAACCCTGTATTTTTTGAAGGCCTTCTCCTTTGCTTTTATATGCATTTTTACATTGGAGTTAAGCCATCCAGGATTTTTGTTCGCTCTTTTAAATTTATTACCCAATGAGATACATTGGCTAATGCCCTTATTTAATATGCTCTTAAAGCAAACCCATCTCTCCTCCGTATTCTTTGTTCCTAATATTTTATCCCAATTTATGCCTTTTAGCAAGGTTTGTAGTTTAGGGAAGTTGGCTCTTTTGAAATTCAGTGTCTTTGTGTTCCCTTCATGTTTGCTATTTGTGTGATTTAGGCTGGGTTCACACTGGTGCGACACGACAGCCGTCCTACTTTGGATCCGACTTTGCCCTGCGACATGAAGCCGGCATGTGTCCGACTTTCAATGAACGGGGATCCGACTTGGATCCCCGCCAATGCCCGGCACTGTGTTTGGTACGAATTTTTAGGGGGAACTCCGCGCCAAATTTTAAATAAAAAACCGGCATGGGTTCCCCCTCCAAGAGCATACCAGGCCCTTGGGTCTGGTATGGACCTTGAGGGGAACCCCCTACGCCGATAAAAACGGCGTGGGGGTCCCCCCAATCCATACCAGACCCTTATCCGAGCACGCAGCCCGGCCGGACAGGAATGGGGGTGGGGACGAGCGAGCGCCCCCCCCTCCTGAACCGTACCAGGCCGCATGCCCTCAACATGGGGGGGTTGGTGCCTTGGGGGAGGGGGCGCGCTGCGGCCCCCCACCCCAAAGCACCTTGTCCCCATGTTGATGAGGACAAGGGCCTCTTCCCGACAACCCTGGCCGTTGGTTGTTGGGGTCTGCGGGCGGAGGGCTTATCGGAATCCAGGAGCCCCCTTTAATAAGGGGGCCCCCAGATCCCGGCCCCCCCACCCTATGTGAATGAGTATGGGGTACATGGTACCCCTACCCATTCACCTAGGGAAGTGTCAATAAAAAAAAACCACAGTACACAGATTTCAAAATTAATTTATTGGGCAGCTCCGGTATCTTCTTCCGACTTCTCCCGGTGTTCCGCCTCTTCTCCCGGGCCCCGCCGCTATCTTCTTCCAGCTCTATTGCCAGCGAGGGGCCCGGTCTGCTGCCGCTGTCTTGTCACCGCTGTCTCGCCGCTTCTTCTCTTCATCTCTTCTTCCGATGTTGACACGACGCTCTCCCCGGCTGGAATGCTCTCTGTGCGCTCTGCTCTGACTTATATAGGCGGTGACCCCGCCCCCTTATGCCGTCACAGTCCCTGGGCATGCTGGGACTGTGACGTTTTAGGGGGCGTGGTCACCCGATGACCACGCCCCCTAAAACGTCACAGTCCCAGCATGCCCAGGGACTGTGACGGCATAAGGGGGCGGGGTCACCGCCTATATAAGTCAGAGCAGAGCGCACAGAGAGCATTCCAGCCGGGGAGAGCGTCGTGTCAACATCGGAAGAAGAGATGAAGAGAAGAAGCGGCGAGACAGCGGCGACAAGACAGCGGCAGCAGACCGGGCCCCTCGCTGGCAATAGAGCTGGAAGAAGATAGCGGCGGGGCCCGGGAGAAGAGGCGGAACACCGGGAGAAGTCGGAAGAAGATACCGGAGCTGCCCAATAAATTAATTTTAAAATCTGTGTACTGTGGTTTTTTTTTATTGACACTTCCCTAGGTGAATGGGTAGGGGTACCATGTACCCCATACTCATTCACATAGGGTGGGGGGGCCGGGATCTGGGGGCCCCCTTATTAAAGGGGGCTCCTGGATTCCGATAAGCCCCCCGCCCGCAGACCCCGACAACCAACGGCCAGGGTTGTCGGGAAGAGGCCCTTGTCCTCATCAACATGGGGACAAGGTGCTTTGGGGTGGGGGGCCGCAGCGCGCCCCCTCCCCCAAGGCACCAACTCCCCCATGTTGAGGGCATGCGGCCTGGTACGGTTCAGGAGGGGGGGGCGCTCGCTCGTCCCCACCCCCATTCCTGTCCGGCCGGGCTGCGTGCTCGGATAAGGGTCTGGTATGGATTGGGGGGGACCCCCACGCCGTTTTTATCGGCGTAGGGGGTTCCCCTCAAGGTCCATACCAGACCCAAGGGCCTGTATGCTCTTGGAGGGGGAACCCATGCCGGTTTTTTATTTAAAATTTGGCGCGGAGTTCCCCCTCAAGAACATCTGAGCACAAGTCGCGTGCCGAAGTCGGATCATGCAAGACGGCAATCCGACTTTGATCCGACTTCAATGATAGTCAATAGGCTGAAGTAGGATCAAAGTCGGACCAAAGTAGTACAGGGAGCATTTCTAAAGTCGGAACGACTTGTGTCGGACCAGTTAGGACGGCTCCCATAGGAAAACATTAAATTTCACACGTCATGCGACATGAGCTCCCAATGTCGGAGCGTTTGTCGGACCAGTGTGAACCCAGCCTTATACTGAAACGAATTGACCTGTGATTGCTGTTACCTAAATTGCCCCGTATTTCCACATCTGTGATCAGGTCTGTATTGTTGGTAATCAGTAGATCCAGTAATGTTTTATTTCTAGTTGGTGCGTCTACCATCTGACCCATAAAATTGTCCTGCAAGACATTATTTGGCAACTGGCGAGCCTTAAATGAATGCGCGGTTCCCTCCGCCCAGTCTATGTCTGGATAATTAAAATCCCCCATTATGATAACACTTCCCATCCTTGCTGCTAATCCAATTTGTGATAGGAGATCCGTCTCCACTTCCTCCCTCAGGTTAGGGGGCCTATAGCATACTCCCAGTATTATTTTCCCCTTAGCTTCATCCCTTTGGAGCTCTACCCATAAGGATCCCACCTCCTCCCTAGCTCCCTCAGTGATGTCATCTCTCACATTCACTTGTACATTATTCTTCATATATAGGCATACCCCTCCCCCTTTTTTACCCTCTCTATCCTTGCGGTATAGGGTATACCCTGGAATGTTTGCCAGCCAATCATGAGAGCTGTTGAACCAGGTCTCTGAAATTACCACAAAATCCAAATCCTCCTTGTACAACAGTATCTCTAGTTCACCCATCTTGTCCGCCATGCTCCTGGCATTGGTGAACATGCCACATAGTTTAGACCGGTCGCATATTGTCCTCGTATTGGGTGTTTCGAGATTGCAACTAGGAATTGCTACTATACTTACCTTGTGTTTTTGTGCTTTGGTTAACCTACCACTAATGCCCCCAATACTACCCTCTGGAATATCTTCTGTGCTGGCTATCTCTGTCTCTGGACCCTCCCCCCCATCGCCTAGTTTAAGGGAATCTCCACTTTACGTCTCCCCCACCCTAAAACCCCTACCTTTCCCAGATCCCGCTCGGTTTGTTGGAAAAAGGGGCCAAAAAATTTTTAGACTCGCTATCGCTCGCTCGCCCCGTAGAAACTTGGGGGCGTGTTGGCTGCCGCGCCTTAGAAAAAAACATTTGTGCGAGGCGCAAATGTGCGCGCAAAGCGCGCGTGTGGTGCGCGCAAAGCGCTTACCCCAACTTGCTGATACCCCAACTTGCTGACGCCCTGACTTAGTTGGGGTAGGCGGAACACTTTGGTGGGGGTGGGTTAGCCACACCTCTTGACCTTTGACCTCTGGGGGACACGCCTTAGGACCTTTGGGGGTGGTCCCTATTCCAATCCCTGAGTCCTAACCTTGTTCTTCCAGGGGAAACCCTAACCCTAACCTCCTACCCATAACCCTAAATTCTAACCCCAAGAGATGATCTTAGGTAAGCAAGGAGAAGGATAAGAAATTATCTTGGTGGAGCAGGGAGAAGGATAAGCTGCCATTCTGGGGGAGCAGAGAGAAGAATGGTAGAGAAGAAAGGTCACTGACCATAGTAAGGGAGCGAGGAGAAGAGAGAAGGATGAGTGACCATACTGGAGGAGGAGAGAGATATGAGTTATCATCCAGGAGAAGCAGGGATAGGAGAAAAGGGAGAAAGAAGAGTGACCATACTAAAGGATAAATGCGTTAATCCTACTAACCCCTCAACCCAAAACCTATTTAACCCTAATGACTTGAACCTTAAAACACTAAGCCCAAAATTCTAACCAACAAAAAGGAAATAAAAACAATCATATTTCACATTACAACAAGGAGCACACACCAGCAAAGGGCACAAACCAACATCTTGATGCACAGTCCTGTTTGCTTCTTCAGATAAAGCAGCAAAAAAGCTGCAATTCCAGTTCCTGATGAACCCTCTGAACTTCGGTCAGTGTGTACAGCTGTATGACCAGCTTTTGTCGAAGGAACATGTTGGAAAACCAGCAGCCAATGGTTGCTGGTGCTGCTCAGTGTATTCTGTCAGGGAGGTGGAAGACCTCCTATCAGAATACAATAGCACAGTGGGAGAGATCACCACACCAACATCACTTTGTGTTAGTACGGAGATCTGACAGTTTTTTTATTCAACACACTGGTTAAATGAGAAAAAATACCAGTGTGTACTGGGCTTAAAGCCGGGACCAATATCTTTGCAGCTGTCTGTGAACAAACAGGACTGTGCAGCAGCTAAGACGTTGTCACGGCTTTACTCAGCCACACACAACTAAATTCCATCCTCTGCTGCTGTGTATGAAGAGACAGGACTGTGCAGCTGCAGAGTATTCCATTGTTTGCAGCAGTGATGTTAGCCCGGGCCTTACTTAGTCACATGCAGAGTCCTGTCTGCGTGTTCAGATATAACAGCAAAGAAGACATTGGCTCGGTCTTACTAAGATACATACACACAAGGCAATGGCAGCCTCTTTACTGCTGAGTATGAAGAAACAGGACTGTGCAGCAGAAGAGGCTGATATTTAGTTGTGTGCATGTGGCTGAGTAAGTCAGGACCAACGTCTTCACTACTGCACAGTCCTGTTTATTCAGACACAGCAGCAAAGAGCCTGGTATTCTGGTGACTTGGCGTTACTCTGCTACATGCAGACAACTTCTTAGAACATACAAACAGATTTTGTGCATGTGGTTGAGTGTGCAGCATCTTAGTTTTGGGTCCAGCTTTAGTCCTGTTGCATGTTCAGAGAGAGTAACTGTATTGCCCCATCAGCCCCCTTTATACTTCCTGTGACAGGAGTCCCTTTGGGCGGGGGGGCCGTGGAACTAGAAACCCTTGGAGAGGTTGCGAAACCCTTGTTTCAGCTCCACATGCACTTCCATATCTAAGTCACCCGTGTCTCTAATAGGGGCACAGGGTGACCCAGAACCCCACTATGATCTGTACTAATCGGGCTCACCGTACAACCACACTGGAATGTTGTATATATATATATTGTATATTGTCTCATACTATGGTGCGCTCTCTGTTGGGGCATTTGGGGTGTGGCTGTATTCCATTGTTCTATTGTGTCTGTCTTCCTTGGGAGAAAAGTATTATGGGATGTGTTTGTGTATTTGCTGTGAGGATGGAGGGTGAATTTCTTCAACAGCTCTCCCTGCTGAATGGACAGTCTACACCACCCCAAAATGCAAAGGGAGGGGGGATTGTCCCGAGTGTTACCTCTGTGTACCTGTGTTTCAATAAATAGCTCATGTTCAGCAGCCAAAATGAGTACTGCCCTGTTATTGGTTGTCAGCAGTTGGAAGATCTGATATTTTTATTCAGACTGGGTGGAAGTTATATATGATGAAATCACTCAAGCGGAGTGTGGGACGTTTCATTACATTGGTGGCAGCAGTGGGATCATGCTTACTGCATTCAGGGACAACATCCACCTGGATCCAAGATCAGCAGAGCAGACTTCAGTCACACCAGCGGAGATATGGATCTGGCATCAGAGTTCCCGGGCTTCTGCGGATCATCCTTTCAGCACACACCAGGACTGTGTCTGCAGATGAATACCTGGAGGTCACGCAGCAGGTTCAGGTAGGACTCTGGATTGGAGCACTCCAGGTCGCTGGTATGAAACAGGGGAAGTGTTTTCCAACCCCAGAACAATGAGCCAGTGACTAAGGGGAGTTACGTATGCCATTCCTGGGAGAGTAGCCCCAGGAGCAATGGGTGACTGAGTTGGACAGGCTGGGCCAGCAGGAGATAGAGCTGGACAATCATTATAGGCAATGGCACGCAGAGCAGGAATATTTAGGGGAGACAACAGAATGCTCTCCAGAGGGATATGACTTTGGCGGCCCTAGATTGCTGTGGGTGATCCTTACAGATTGTTTTGTGCTTTGCAATAAAGGGGAACCTACCCATGAGGACCTGGGAGAATACAGACAGGCTATGATCAGTCTTGCAGGGGTCTCAGAGCTTAAACATGATGTAGACTATTTGCTAAGGAAAGAACAGCATCTGGAGAGGGCATACAGAAAACTGCTAGAACATGTTCAGCAGCATGACAGAGAATCGTCAGTGGAAACTCTGGAGATTGCCATCTCCAAAGCTGAAGTGCTGACAACAGGGCAGAGCTCTGCTAACCTCTGTCCAGCATCAATAAAATCTTCTGGGTTCAACGGACAGGAGATGGTGAACTTCTATCCCCAGACACCAGTTCCAGAGACTGTGGATTTAATAGGCTTCTCTGCTGAGGAAGAACAACCTGATGAGCCTCCAGCAGAAGAGCTGCTATCAGGGCCAAACTTCCCTGTGCTCTGCCCAGCACCAACAGCAGTATCTGTGGAGTTACCAGAAACTTCTACAGCTGAAGCGCTGACAACCGGACAAGGTCCAAGACCTCTGCCCTACACCTGCAGCAGTTCTGGAGGCCCAGGGTGAGAAGGATATGGTCACTTCACAGCAGCAGTTTAAGATCCAGGGGGAGAAGGGAGAGGAGGTGTTCCTCCTCCCTTCCCAACAGTTGGCCAGGGTGGAGAAAGTGATCCTTCCTCCCCAGCAAAGATCAGTGCACCTGGGAGACAGTACCAGAGACATGTCGTCCAAGCAGCCAGATGAGGGTAAAGGGGATGGAGCAGCCGACCCCCCCTTCCCAGCAGCAGACAGCACCCCAGAATGATGCCAGCAACCCAGCAGAAAGGCTGGTGACAGGACAGAGTGCTGCTGGCCTCTGCCCTCAAGTAACAAAAGATGCAGTATCCACATGTATACTCCAGGGATGCTGGGCATTCAGCCCAGATCCTCAACAGCATGATGAAGTGAGCCCAGCCACCCTGTCTTCTTTCCAGCGGCTGAAAAGACTCCAGGGAGAAGGGCCAGAGGTTGGCTGGGTGAGTAATGCTATGTTATTTATTTAGGGTACTGTGTGGGTACGGGCATTGGGGGACTGGAACTATGGACTAACTTCAGAGTCAACCCGTCTGGGGTCTCCTCCTGTGTTAGTTCCCTGCCGATGTGTGTCACTTTGGGCGGGGGGCCGTGTCTATTAGGGGCACAGTGTTACTGAGAACCCCAGTCTGATCTGTACTAATCAGACTCGCTGTACAACCACACTTGTATATTGTCTCATACTATGGTGTGCTCTCTGCTGGGTCGTTTGGGGTGTGGCTGTATTTCATTGTTCTATTGTGTCTGTCTGCCCTGGGAGAAAGGAATTATGGGATGTGTATGTGTATTTGCTTTGAGGAGGGAGGGGGGAAATCCTCCCACAGCTCTCTCTGCTGATTGGATATTCTACCTCACCCTGAATGAAAGGGAGGGGGGATTGTCCCGAGTGTTACCTCTGTGTACCTGTGTTTCAATAAACAGTTCATGCTCAGCAGCCAGCACTGTCTAGTTCTTGGTTGTCAGTTGTTGGAACATCTGATAACTATATTCAGACTGGAGGAAGCGGCATATGATGAAAGCACTCAAGCGGAGTGTGGGACGTTTTGTTACACCTACCTGAGTCCTATCATGATCCAGGCGCTGTGCCCGTCTACAGCAGCTCTCTCCTCTCTCTCTGCTCACAGAGGCAGCAGCGTGAGACATTGGCTCCTGTTGCTGTATATCAAATCATGGGAACAGAAAGTGAGGGATGGGTTGAGCAGCACTGTGTGCATCAACAGACAAACACTGCATGGGACAAGATTGAGCTGCAGGTGTGCCCCAATGCAAGTGGCACTGGCACTGGCATTCCAGTGTGAGTGGCTGGGGAAGCCGGGTCAATGTCAAACTGCTGCACAGTCTTTGCTTGTTCAGACTTAGCAATAGAGAAGAGGCCGGTATAGTGTGAATATGTTAGAGTGTGTCTGAGTCAGAGACATCATCCTAGACACTGCACAGTCCCAGTTCAGGAATATCAGCAGCGAAGAGGCCGGTATCTGATATGTGGTGGTAAAATCGTCCTACCTTACATCCCAGGGTGTCCTTGGTGCTCCGTCACTTCCTCCCATAGTCCAATCCAGGAGAAGTCCTCTGTAGATGACGGGACGTCTCTGACATCTGGCAGATCACAGCTTCTTTCTTCTCTGTCCTCAGAAAGCTCTTCACTCCACAGACCATATGAAAGGTCACAGTTTTCTGGGTCAGAGAAAACCATCATAAGACAGGAAGTTATCCTGAGATGACAGAAATAGGCTGAACACAGAGTCTGGGATGATAGGAAAGCCAGTCCTTTGGGATTGCTGCCTCCTGACTATCTCAAGAGCCTCTAACCCAAAGAATGCAGATTGTGAATTCTTACTTTACTGGCTGAAGACTAAAATAATAACACCTGGCTGTCCATCTATGTCTGGAGGTACCCTACACCCCCATCCCTCCCCTCTATATCACTGTCATCACCTGAGCATCTATGTCTGGAGGTACCCTACACCCCATCCCTCCCCTCTATATCACTGTCATCATCTGTCCATCTATGTCTGGAGGTACCCCACACCCCCATCCCTCCCCTCTATCTCACTGTCATCACCTGAGCATCTATGTCTGGAGGCACCCTACACCCCCATCCCTCCCCTCTATATCACTGTCCTCATCTGTCTATCTATATCTGGAGGCACCCTACACCCCATCCCTCCCCTCTATCGCACTGTCATCACCTGAGCATCTATGTCTGGAGGTACCCTACACCCTCATCCCTCCCCTCTATATCACTGTCATCACCTGAGCATCTATGTCTGGAGGTACCCTACACCCCCATCCCTCCCCTCTATATCACTGTCCTCATCTGTCTATCTATATCTGGAGGCACCCTACACCCCATCCCTCCCCTCTATCGCACTGTCATCACCTGAGCATCTATGTCTGGAGGTACCCTACACCCTCATCCCTCCCCTCTATATCACTGTCATCACCTGAGCATCTATGTCTGGAGGTACCCTACACCCCCATCCCTCCCCTCTATCTCACTGTCATCACCTGAGCATCTATGTCTGGAGGTACCCTACACCCCCATCCCTCCCTTCTATCTCACTGTCCTCATCTATCCATCTATGTCTGGAGGTACCCTACACCCCCATCCCTCCCCTCTATATCACTGTCATCATCTGTCCATCTATGTCTGGAGGTGCCCTACACCCCCATCCCTCCCCTCTATATCACTGTCATCACCTGAGCACCTATGTCTGGAGGCACCCTACACCCCCAGCCCTCTCCTCTATATCACTGTCCATCTATGTCTGGAGGTACCCTACACCCCCATCCCTCCCCTCTATCTCACTGTCATCATCTGTCCATCTATGTCTGGAGGCCCCCTACACCCCCATCCCTCCCCTCTATATCACTGTCCTCATCTGTCCATCTATGTCTGGAGGCACCCTAAACCCCCATCCCTCCCCTCTATCTCACTGTCCTCATCTGTCCATCTATGTCTGGAGGTACCCTACACCCCCATCCCTCCCCTCTATATCACTGTCCTCATCTGTCCATCTATGTCTGGAGGCCCCCTACACCCCCATCCCTCCCCTCTATATCACTGTCCTCATCTGTCCATCTATGTCTGGAGGCACCCTACACCCCCATCCCTCCCTTCTATCTCACTGTCCTCATCTGTCCATCTATGTCTGGAGGTACCCTACACCCCCATCCCTCCCCTCTATCTCACTGTCATCATCTGTCCATCTATGTCTGGAGGCACCCTACACCCCCATCCCTCCCCTCTATATCACTGTCCTCATCTGTCCATCTATGTCTGGAGGCACCCTACACCCCCATCCCTCCCTTCTATCTCACTGTCCTCATCTGTCCATCTATGTCTGGAGGTACCCTACACCCCCATCCCTCCCCTCTATATCACTGTCCTCATCTGTCCATCTATGTCTGGAGTTACCCTACACCCCCATCCCTCCCCTCTATATCACTGTCATCATCTGTCCATCTATGTCTGGAGGCACCCTACACCCCCATCCCTCCCCTCTATCTCACTGTCATCATCTGTCCATCTATGTCTGGAGGCCCCTACACCCCCATCCCTTCCCTCTATCTCACTGTCCTCATCTGTCCATCCATGTCTGGAGGCCCCCTACACCCCCATCCCTACCCTCTATATCACTGTCATCATCTGTCCATCTATGTCTGGAGGCCCCCTACACCCCCATCCCTCCCCTCTATCTCACTGTCATCATCTGTCCATCTATGTCTGGAGGCACCCTACACCCCCATCCCTCCCCTCTATATCACTGTCATCATCTGTCCATCTATGTCTGGAGGCCCCCTACACCCCCATCCCTCCCCTCTATCTCACTGTCCTCATCTGTCCATCTATGTCTGGAGGAACCCTACATTCCCATCCCTCCCCTCTATATCACTGTCCTCATCTGCCCATCTATGTCTGGAGGTACCCTACACCCCCATCCCTCCCCTCTATATCACTGTCCTCATCTGTCCATCTATGTCTGGAGGTACCCTACACCCCCATCCCTCCCCTCTATATCACTGTCCTCATCTATCCATCTATGTCTGGAGGCACCCTACACCCCCATCCCTCCCCTCTATATCACTGTCATCATCTATCCTTCTATGACTGGAGGTACCCTACACCCCCATCCCTCTCCTCTATCTCACTGTCCTCATCTGTCCATCTATGTCTGGAGGCACCCTACACCCCCATCCCTCCCCTCTATATCACTGTCATCATCTGTCCATCTATGTCTGGAGGCCCCCTACACCCCCATCCCTCCCCTCTATCTCACTGTCATCATCTGTCCATCTATGTCTGGAGGCACCCTACACCCCCATCCCTCCCCTCTATATCACTGTCCTCATCTGTCCATCTATGTCTGGAGGTACCCTACACCCCCGTCCATCCCCTCTATATCACTGTCATCATCTATCCTTCTATGACTGGAGGAACCCTACACCCCCATCCCATCTAGCTCCCCCTTTAATATATATTACCAGCAACTACTCTGTCTCCTTTAGAAGATCTTCTATCCATCTTGATTTTTTTTTTTACCTTCAGCGTGAATCGCATACTCTTCTTTTATCCATCTTGATGCTGAAGTCGGGGGGTCAGTCTAATGGGGCCCCTCAGATTTTTTCCTCAAGTTGTTCCTTTATTCTGCTGAAAAGAGAATATTATTATCAGTTAGTGAGACTCACCAGTCATGGTTTAATGGTTCCCAGTCCAGTTTTATTTTTACAGACAAAGTACTTCCCACTCATCTCTCTGAATATGGACAAAGTTCCCGGCTGTTTTGACCTCACTGGCAGCTTGCTTGCTGCAGAGACTTCACTTCACAGTAATTCAGAAGTCTTAGAGTAAGAGATGAGCAGTGAGTGTGTGATGTGTGTGAGGGAGGACATGCTGGGGGGTCCCATGGGGGGGGGGATACAAACTATCTCCAGCCCACCATTGTAAGAATACAAAAATATGACATTTATCATCCAGAAAACATTGTGAGTGCGGCCTGAGAAAAGGGTCATCGGGGGTCCTAAAATGTCACACTGTCTGGGGGCAATAAATCTCCTATTTCTGTATTATTACCATGCAGTGCTGGTGATAGTTTACATTGGGGACTATTTTACAGACAATGCCTCCATCTCCCCCCACATTCTCCTACTCCGCCCACACACATGCCCGGGGCCTTCATCTCCCCCATTACATCCTCCTACTCCCCTCATACACTCCCCCCCCCAGGGCCTCCATCTCACTCATTACATCCTCCTACTCCCCTCATACACACCCTCCCAGGCCTCCATCTCCCCCATTACATCCTACTACTCCCCCCATACACTCCCCCCCCAGGGCCTCCATCTCACTCATTACATCCTCCTACTCCCCCCATACACCCACACTCAGACCACCATTCCACCCCCCATATCAACCCCAGGCACCCATAGCCCTCATTCTATCCCCCTAGTCCCCCCCCCATACACACACCCAGAGCCCCATCACCTCAATTCCATCCCCCTATTATCCCCATATCACATATTTCCACCAACTTTTCCTCTGGTGTGATCACAGAGCTGTCATTTTGGAAAGTAGAGAATAATGAATTGGTCTTCAACAAGATGGCGGCCGCAGACAGACTCAGAAACAAATCTTTTCCGCTAAACAAGTTTTGCTTCCATTGCTTCCACAATGAGGAGATCATCAATACAATAGTGTCCGCTGTGGACTGGACATGTTATACATCCAGCTTCTTCCCGGCCCGGATTGCATTGAGGAAAGATAATATTCTGTGCGGAACCTTCAGAGGGAGTCATACCAGGTTCTGCCACCAGATGGCAGCCTTATCATGTCATATATATATATATATATATATATATATATATATATATATATATATATAGTGTGCTTAGAAATACGCAGTGCTACCACATTCATCCACAAGGCCGCAGCAAAGTAGCAGCTATATTCTCTGTATAGACAATAAATGTTGATCGTTACCAGGATCAGCCAGCAGATGGCAACATGGTGTTTGCATGACAGGAGCGCATGCCCAGTCCGCCGCCATTTTATGGTGGAGAATTGTTTAGGTCTTCAAGAAAATGGCGGCTCGACAGACTTTTCTGTATAGTGTACTGCGCATGACCAGAACAGCTGCCATTTATCCGAGCAGTAAATAGTATTCTGGTCTTCAGTAATATGGCGCCGTGTTCATTCTACTCATAGGGTTAGTTTCGCCCCGTCAGGCTCGTTTTTCAGAAGACAAACTGTAGAAGTTAGATGGAACACCAATCACTATGCAGTGGGCGTGACCATGTCCGAGCGGACTTGATAGGGAGCCGTGTTTTACAGGGGCGGGGATAGTTGCCAGGCTCCGCCCCCACTATTCTTATTGGACAATTCATAATGTTTCTTGGAGCCGGTGACGTCATTTTGTTATTGAGAAAATGACCCGAATGGAGATTACTTTCACATAAAGACCCCGGAGCTACGAGAATCGGGCTCTAGAGGACGACGAGCCGCCATTTTACTGAAGACCTCCTCGTTTTATGTTTTCTGAAATAGAGGGGGAAATGAGATTGAGACATGTCTGCTGATGCCGTCATCATCTTGAGGTCTGAAATATTGGTATAATGAAAAATGGCGGCTTGGGCATGCGCAGTATACGATGAAAATACTGCCGCCTTGTGGTCGTATCTGGTATGACTCCCTTATGTTACTATACTCAAAATTGTACCGTCACTCTGCTGTCCTCTTGTGGATGATCCTAGTATGACTCCCCTGTGTTATTATACATATAATATTACCGTCACTCTGCCTCCTTGTGGTTGTATCTGGTATGACTCCCCTGTGTTATTATACATATAATATTACCGTCACTCTGCCTCCTTGTGGTTGGATCTGGTATGACTCCCCCTGTGTTACTATACATATAATATTACCATCACTCTGCCCCCTTGTGGTTGTATCTGGCATGACTCCCCCTGTATTACTGCCCCCAGGCCCCCATCTCCCCCCATTCCAATCCCTTGCCCCCCATACACACACCCAGATCTCTATCACCCCATTACATCCTCCTACTCCACCCCATAAACCCACCCCCCCGGGGCCTCCATCTCCCCCATCACATCCTCCTACTCCCCCCCATACACACCCCCCGGGCCTCCATCTCCCCCATTACATCCTCCTACTCCCCCCATACACCCCCCCAGCGGGGCCTCCATCTCCCCATTACATCCCCCTACTCTGCCCCATACACCCCCCCCGGGGCCTCCATCTCCCCCATTACATCCTCCTACTTCCCCCCATACACCCCCCCTGGGGCCTCCATCTCCCCCATTACATCCTCCTACTCCCTCCATACACACCCCTGGGGCCTCCATCTCCATCATTACATCCTCCTACTCCCCCCATACACACCCCCAGGGCCTCCATCTCCCCCATTACATCCTCCTACTACCCCCATACACCCCCCCAGCGGGGCCTTCATTTCCCCCATTACATCCTCCTACTCCCCCCATACATACCCCCCGGGCCTCCATCTCCCCCATTACATCCTCCTACTCCCCCCATACAACCCCCCAGCGGGGCTTTCATTTCACCTATGACATCCTCCTACTCCCCCCATACACCCCCCTGGGGCCTCCATCTCCCCCATTACATCCTCCTACTCCCCCCATACACACACCCCCGGGGCCTCCATCTCCCCCATTACATCCTCCTACTCCCCCCATACACTCACCCCCCCAGGGCCTCCATCTCCCCCATTACATCCTCCTACTTCCCCCCATACACCCCCCCTGGGGCCTCCATCTCCCCCATTACATCCTCCTACTCCCTCCATACACACCCCTGGGGCCTCCATCTCCATCATTACATCCTCCTACTCCCCCCATACACACCCCCAGGGCCTCCATCTCCTCCATTACATCCTCCTACTCCCCCCCATACACCCCCCGGGGCCTCAATCTCCCCCCATTTCATCCTCCTACTCCCCCATACACCCCCCGGGGCCTCAATCTCCCCCCATTACATCCTCCTACTCCCTCCATACACCCCCCCAGCGGGGCCTTCATTTTCCCATTACATCCTCCTACTCCCCCCATACACCCCCTGGGGCCTCCATCTCCCCCATTACATCCTCCTACTCCCCCCATACACACCCCCCTGGGGCCTCCATCTCCCCCATTACATCCACCTACTCTGCCGCATACACACTCCCCAGGGCCTCCATCTCCCCCATTACATCCTCCTACTCCCCCCATACACACCCCCCGGGGCCTCCATCTCCCACATTACATCCTCCTACTTCCCCCCATACACACACCCCCCGGGCCTCCATCTCCCCCATTACATCCTCTAACTCCCCCAATACACACCCCCCGGGGCCTCCATCTCCCCCATTACATTCTCCTGCTCCCCCCATACACACACCCCCAGCGGGGCCTTCATTTCCCCCATTACATCCTCCTACTCCCCCCATACACTCCCCCGGGGGCCTCCATCTCCCCCATTACATCCTCCTACTCCCCCCATACACCCCCCCCAGTGGGGCCTTCATTTCCCCTATGACATCCTCTTACTCCCCCGATACACCCCCCTGGGGCCTCCATCTCCCCCATTACATCCCCCTACTCTGCCCCATACACACCCCCCAGGGCCTCCATCTCCCCCATTACATCCTCCTACTCCCCCCATACACACACCCCCAGCGGGGCCTTCATTTCCCCCATTACATCCTCCTACTCCCCCATACACCCCCCTGGGGCCTCCATCTCCCCCATTACATCCTCCTACTCCCCCCATACACACCCCCCGGGGCCTCCATCTCCCCCATTACATCCTCCTACTCCCCCCATACACACCCCCCTGGGGCCTCCATCTCCCCCATTACATCCCCCTACTCTGCCCCATACACACCCCCCAGGGCCTCCATCTCCCCTAATTACATCCTCCTACTCCCCCCATACAGCCCCCTGGGGCCTCCATCTCCCCCATTACATCCTCCTACTCCCCTCATACACCCCTGCGGGGCCTCCATCTCCCCCATTACATCCTCCTACTCCCCCCATACACACACCCCCGGGGCCTCCATCTCCCCCATTACATCCTCCTACTCCCACCATACACTCACCCCCCCAGGGCCTCCATCTCCCCCATTACATCCTCCTACTTCCCCCCATACACCCCCCCCGGGGCCTCCATCTCCATCATTACATCCTCCTACTCCCCCCATACACACCCCCAGGGCCTCCATCTCCTCCATTACATCCTCCTACTCCCCCCCATACACCCCCCGGGGCCTCAATCTCCCCCCATTTCATCCTCCTACTCCCCCATACACCCCCCGGGACCTCCATCTCCCCCATTACATCCTCCTACTCCCTCCATACACCCCCCCAGCGGGGCCTTCATTTCCCCCATTACATCCTCCTACCCCCCCATACACACCCCTCGGGGCCTCCATCTCCCCCATTACATCCCCCTACTCTGCCCCATACACACCCCCCTGGGGCCTCCATCTCCCCCATTACATCCCCCTACTCTGCCCCATACACACCCCCCAGGGCCTCCATCTCCCCCATTACATCCCCCTACTCTGCCCCATACACACCCCCCTGGGGCCTCCATCTCCCCCATTACATCCCCCTACTCCCCCCATACACACCCCCCGGGCCTCCATCTCCCCCATTACATCCTCCTACTCCCCCCATACAACCCCCCAGCGGGGCTTTCATTTCACCTATGACATCCTCCTACTCCCCCCATACACCCCCCTGGGGCCTCCATCTCCCCCATTACATCCTCCTACTCCCCTCATACACCCCCCCGGGGCCTCCATCTCCCCCATTACATCCTCCTACTCCCCCCATACACACACCCCCGGGGCCTCCATCTCCCCCATTACATCCTCCTACTCCCCCCATACACTCACCCCCCCAGGGCCTCCATCTCCCCCATTACATCCTCCTACTTCCCCCCATACACCCCCCCTGGGGCCTCCATCTCCCCCATTACATCCTCCTACTCCCCCCATACACTCACCCCCCCAGGGCCTCCATCTCCCCCATTACATCCTCCTACTTCCCCCCATACACCCCCCCCGGGGCCTCCATCTCCATCATTACATCCTCCTACTCCCCCCATACACACCCCCAGGGCCTCCATCTCCTCCATTACATCCTCCTACTCCCCCCCATGCACCCCCCGGGGCCTCAATCTTCCCCCATTTCATCCTCCTACTCCCCCATACACCCCCCGGGACCTCCATCTCCCCCATTACATCCTCCTACTCCCTCCATACACCCCCCCAGCGGGGCCTTCATTTTCCCATTACATCCTCCTACTCCCCCCATACACCCCCTGGGGCCTCCATCTCCCCCATTACATCCTCCTACTCCCCCCATACACACCCCCCCGGGGCCTCCATCTCCCCCATTACATCCCCCTACTCTGCCCCATACACACCCCCCTGGGGCCTCCACCTCCCCCATTACATCCACCTACTCTGCCCCATACACACCCCCTGGGGCCTCCATCTCCCCCATTACATCCTCCTACTCCCCCCATACACACCCCCCGGGGCCTCCATCTCCCCCATTACATCCCCCTACTCTGCCCCATACACACCCCCCTGGGGCCTCCATCTCCCCCATTACATCCACCTACTCTGCCCCATACACACTCCCCAGGGCCTCCATCTCCCCCATTACATCCTCCTACTCCCCCCATACACACCCCCGGGGCCTCCATCTCCCACATTACATCCTCCTACTTCCCCCCATACACACACCCCCCGGGCCTCCATCTCCCCCATTACATCCTCTAACTCCCCCAATACACACCCCCCGGGGCCTCCATCTCCCCCATTACATTCTCCTGCTCCCCCCATACACACACCCCCAGCGGGGCCTTCATTTCCCCCATTACATCCTCCTACTCCCCCCATACACCCTGTCACGGAACGCCCCACACTCCGCTTGAGTGCTTCCGTCATATACCGCTTCCTAAGTTCTGGAACACGAGTCCAATGGATCTGGCTATAGGAACCCCAAGAACTAGACAACACCAGTCTTGGAGTACATCAGAACTACCTTTATTTTGAGATCTCACAGACCTTTATACAGCAGGGATGACTCAAAGCTAACCTAATTAACATGACCTCATTTACTACAAAATGTACCCAGACCAGATGACAGTCTTGTGGGCACCGAGCTTCACACATTAATACAATTAACAATACAAACAACAATCTCCCCCCTCCTCAGCCTAGACCATTCGTCTATTAGCCAGTGCTGGTGGCTAATGTGATCAGCTCTCTCAATTAACATAAACACATGTTGATAACACCAGCATCTCCTCACAGGATGTGTCCCAGCAGAATGAATCAGTCTTATCAGCAGGGGGCTGCTGGAGGAATCCCCCCTCCCTCTTCAGGGACACAAATCTACAGTAAGGAGTCCCCATACAATATATACATGACTGAGTCCGATTAATACAGTTCAGACTGGATTTCTCATTCACCTCAAATGCTAGGGCCCATAATCGGTGGGCAACAGGCTTGCACACAGTCCTCTCCAACAGCCTCCGCTCTGGCCATGCCCGTGACATTTCTCCCCTTTCGGCAGGAGACTAACACAGGAGGAGACCCCAGACGGGTTGACTCCGAAGTTAGTCCATAGTTCCAGTCCTCTAATGCCGGTACCCACACAGTACCCCAAACAAATTATTCCAAACAGTGTATTACTCACCCAGCCATCCTCTGCCTCTCTCAGAGAACATATCTGCCGCTGGGGAGAGGCCCAGACTGGCCCTTCTCCCTGGAATCCTTTCTGCCGCTGGAGAGAAGACAGGGGGACTGGGCTCACTCCATCCTGCTGTTGGGGATCTGGGCCGACTGCCCAGCATCCCTGGGGTATACAGGTGGGGACTGAAGCCCCATCAACCAACACCAGATCAAGCTGCAGTTGTGAGGTGATGACTGCATTCTCTCCTTGGATCATGATCTGCAGCTCGCGATAGACTGCCACCTCCTCACCTTGGGCCTCCACAATTGCTGCAGGTGTGGGGCAGAGGTCTTGGACCCTCTGTCCGGTTGCCAGCACTTCTGCTGGGGGTTTGCCAGGTGGTTCCTCCTCTACAGAAACGTCTATTAAATCCCCAGTCTCTGGAATTGGTAAAAGTGTGGGACAGAGGTCTTGGACCCTCTGTTCAGTTACCAGATCTTCAGCTGGAGAAGTTTGTTTTAACTCCATAGATGCTGCTGGCAGAAAATCACATGTCCCTGTCAGTGTTGTGGGAGAAAGGCCGACTACCTCTTCTCTCAGGAAGGCCGAAGCCACTGTTGGTGCTGGGCAGAACACAGTGAACTTTGGCAATGATAGCAGCTCTTCTGCTGGAGGCTCATCAGGTTGTTCTTCCTCAGCAGAAAAGTCTATCAAATCCCATGTCTCTGCAACTGATGTCTGGGAATAGAGGTTCACCATCTCCTGTCCATGGAACCCAGAAGATGTTATCATTTCTGGACAGAGGTTAGCAGAGCTCTGCCCTGTTGTCAGCACTTCAGGTTTGGGGACGGCAATCTCCGGATTTTCCACTGCCGATTCTCTGGCATGCTGCTGAACTTGTTCTAGCAGTTTCCTGTATGCCCTTTCCAGATGCTGTTCCTTCCTTAGCAAATGGTCCAGATCAGGTTTGAGCTCTGAGACCCCTGCAAGACCGAGCATAGACTCTCTATAGTCCCTCATGTCCTCAAGGTCAGGTTCCCCCTCAACGCCAAACATAAAAAGATCTGTAAGATTCTCCCACAGCAATCCAGGGCCGCCAAAGTCATATCCCTCCGGAGAGCATTCTGTTGTCTCCCCTAAATATCCCTCCTCTGCGTGCCATTGCAGAGCCCGATAACGATTGTCCAGCTCTATCTCCTGCTGGACCAACCTGTCCAACTCAGTCACCCATTGCTCCTGGGGCTGCTCTCCCAGGAATGCCATCCGCAATGCCCGTTGGTCACTGGCCCGTTGCTCTTGGGTTGGAAAGCACTTGCCCTGTTTTATACCAGCGAGACGGAGGGCTGCAATCCAGAGCTCCACCCGAATCAGCTGCCTGAGCTCCAGGTATTCATCCTCAGACACGGTCCTGGTGTACGTTGAAAGGATGATCCGCAGCAGCCCCGGGAATTCTGATGCCAGGTCCATATCTCCGCTGGGGTGACTGAAGTCTGCTATGCTGATCTTGGATCCAGTTGGAGGTTTGGATGTCCCAGACTTCAGACTTCAGGAAGCTTTCCCGCTGCTTGCCACCAATGTCACGGACCGCCCCACACTCCGCTTGAGTGCTTCCGTCATATACCACTTCCTAAGTTCTGGAACACGAGTCCAATGGATCTGGCTATAGGAACCCCAAGAACTAGACAACACCAGTCTTGGAGTACATCAGAACTACCTTTATTTTGAGATCTCACAGACCTTTATACAGCAGGGATGACTCAAAGCTAACCTAATTAACATGACCTCATTTACTACAAAATGTACCCAGACCAGATGACAGTCTTGTGGGCACCGAGCTTCACACATTAATACAATTAACAATACAAACAACAATCTCCCCCCTCCTCAGCCTAGACCATTCGTCTATTAGCCAGTGCTGGTGGCTAATGTGATCAGCTCTCTCAATTAACATAAACACATGTTGATAACACCAGCATCTCCTCACAGGATGTGTCCCAGCAGAATGAATCAGTCTTATCAGCAGGGGGCTGCTGGAGGAATCCCCCCTCCCTCTTCAGGGACACAAATCTACAGTAAGGAGTCCCCATACAATATATACATGACTGAGTCCGATTAATACAGTTCAGACTGGATTTCTCATTCACCTCAAATGCTAGGGCCCATAATCGGTGGGCAACAGGCTTGCATACAGTCCTCTCCAACAGCCTCTGCTCCGGCCAGGTCCGTGACACACCCCCCCGGGGGCCTCCATCTCCCCCATTACATCCTCCTACTCCCCCCATACACACCCCCCCAGTGGGGCCTTCATTTCCCCTATGACATCCTCCTACTCCCCCGATACACCCCCCTGGGGCCTCCATCTCCCCCATTACATCCCCCTACTCTGCCCCATACACACCCCCCAGGGCCTCCATCTCCCCCATTACATCCTCCTACTTCCTCCCATACACACACCCCCCCGGGGCCTCCATCTCCCCATTACATCCTCCTGCTCCCCCCATACACACACCCCCAGCGGGGCCTTCATTTCCCCCATTACATTCTCCTACTCCCCCCTATTCCCCCCCCCCGGGGACTCCATCTCCCCCATTACATCCTCCTACTCCCCCCATACACACCCCCCAGTGGGGCCTTCATTTCCCCTATGAAATCCTCCTACTCCCCCGATACACCACCCTGGGGCCTCCATCTCCCCCATTACATCCTCCTACTCCCCCCATACACACCCCCCGGGGCCTCCATCTCCCCCATTACATTCTCCTACTCCCCCCCATACACACCCCCCTGGGGCCTCCATCTCCCCCCATTACATCCTCCTACTCCCCCCATACACACCCCCCCGGGGCCTCCATCTCCCCCATTACATCCCCCTACTCTGCCCCATACACACCCCCCAGGGCCTCCATCTCCCCCATTACATCCTCCTACTCCCCCCATACACCCCCCTGGGGCCTCCATCTCCCCCATTACATCCTCCTACTCCCCTCATACACCCCCGCGGGGCCTCCATCTCCCCCATTACATCCTCCTACTCCCCCCATACACACACCCCCGGGGCCTCCATCTGCCCCATTACATCCTCCTACTCCCCCCATACACACCCCCTGGGGGCCTCCATCTCCCCATTACATCCTCCTACTCCCCCCCATACACACCCCCCGGCGCCTCCATCTCCCCCATTACATCCTCCTACTCCCCCCATACACACCCCCCGGGGCCTCCATTTCCCCTATTACATCCTCCTACTACCCCCATACACCCCCCCCTGGGCCTCCATCTCCCCCATTACATCCTCCTACTCCCCCCATACACCCCCCCGGGCCTCCATCTCCCCCATTTTTTCCTCCTACTCCCCCCATACACCCCCCCGAGTCCTCCATCTCCCCCATTACATCCTCCTACTCCCCCCATACACCCCCCGGGGCCTCCATCTCCCCCATTACATCCTCCTACTTCCCCCATACACACCCCCCGGGGCCTCCGTCTCTATCATTACATCCTCCTACTCCCCACATACACACCCCCCGGAAGCCTCCGTCTCTATCATTACATCCTCCTACTCCCCCCATACAAACCCCCGAGGCCTCCATCTCCCCCATTACATCCTCCTACTCCCCCCATACACACCCCCCAGGGCCTCCATCTCCCCCCATTACATCCTCCTACTCCCCCCATACACACCCCCCTGGGGCCTCCATCTCCCCCCATTACATCCTCCTACTTCCCCCATACACACCCCCCTGGGGCCTCCATCTCCCCCATCACATCCTCCCACTTCCCCCATACACACCCCCCGGGGCCTCCATCTCCCCATTTCATCCTCCTACTCCCCCCATACACACCACCCGGGGCCTCCATCTCCCCCATTACATCCTCCTACTCCCCCCATACACCCCCCCGGGGCCTCCATCGACCCCATTACATCCTCCTACTCCCTCCATACACCCCCCGGGGCCTCCATCTCCCCCATTACATCCTCCTACTACCCCCATACACACCCCCCCGGGCCCTCCATCTCCCCCATTACATCCTCCTACTCCCTCCATACACCCCCCGGGGCCTCCATCTCCCCCATTACATCCTCCTACTCCCCTTATACACACCACCCGGGGCCTCCATCTCCCCCATTACATCCTCCTACTCCCCCCATACACCCCCCCGGGGCCTCCATCTCCCCCATT
Organism: Aquarana catesbeiana; assembly: GCF_042186555.1. Lineage (NCBI taxonomy): Eukaryota > Metazoa > Chordata > Amphibia > Anura > Ranidae > Aquarana > Aquarana catesbeiana. The sequence goes on along the minus strand of NC_133324.1, from coordinate 2,192,570 downwards.
ACATCCTCCTACTCCCCCCATACACCCACACTCAGACCACCATTCCACCCCCCATATCAACCCCAGGCACCCATAGCCCTCATTCTATCCCCCTAGTCCCCCCATACACACACCCAGGCCCCCATCACCTCCACTCCATCCCCCTATTATCCCCATATCACATATTTCCACCAACTTTTCCTCTGGTGTGATCACAGAGCTGCCATTTTGGAAAGTAGAGAATAATGAATTGGTCTTCAACAAGATGGCGGCCGCAGACAGACTCAGAAACAAATCTTTTCCGCTAAACAAGTTTTGCTTCCACAATGAGGAGGTCATCAATAAAATAGTGTCCACTGTGGAAAGGATATGTTATACATCCAGCTTCTTCCCAGCCCGGATTGTATTGAGGAAAGATAATATTCTGTGCGGAACCTTCAGAGGGAGTCATACCAGGTTCTGCCACCAGATGGCAGCCTTATCATGTCATATATATAGTGTGCTTAGAAATACGAAGTGCTACCACATTCATCCACAAGGCGGCAGCAAAGTAGCAGCTATAGTCTCTGTATAGAAAATAAACGTTGAGCGTTACCAGGATCAGCCAGCAGATGGCAGCATGGTGTTTACATGACATGAGCGCATGCCCAGTCCGCCGCCATTTCATGATAGAGAATTTTTTAGGTCTTCAAAAAAATGGCGGCACAACGGACTTTTCTGTTTAGTGTACTGCGTATGACCAGAACAGCTGCCATTTATCCGAGCAGTAAATAGTACACTGGTCTTCAGTAATATGGCGCCGTGTTCATTATACTCATAGGGTTAGTTTTGCCCCGTCAGGCTCGTTTTTCAGAAGACAAACTGTAGAAGTTAGATGGAACACCAATCACTATGCAGTGGGCGTGACCGTGTCCGAGCGGACTTGATAGGGAGCCGTGTTTTACAGGGGCGGGGATAGTTGCCAGGCTCCGCCCCCACCATTCTTATTGGACAATACATAATGTTTCTTGGAGCCGGTGACGTCATTTTGTTATTGAGAAAATGACCGGAATGGAGATTACTTTCACATAATGACCCCGGAGCTACGAGAATCGGGCTCTAGAGGACGACGAGCCGCCATTTTACTGAAGACCTCCTCGATTTATGTTTTCTGAAATAGAGGGGGAAATGAGATTGAGACATGTCTGCTGATGCCGCCATCATCTTGAGGTCCGAAATATTGGTATAATGAAAAATGGCGGCTTGGGCATGCGCAGTATACGATGAAAACACTGCCGCCTTGTGGTCGTATCTGGTATGACTCCCTTATGTTACTATACTCAAAAAATTACCGTCACTCTGCCTCCTTGTGGTCGTATCTGGTATGACTCTTATGTTACTATACTCCAAATATTACCGTCACTCTGCCCCCTTGTGGTTGGATCTGGTATGACTCCCCCTGTATTAGTATACATATAATATTACCGTCACTCTGCCCCCTTGTGGTTGGATCTGGTGTGTCTCCTCCTGTGTTACTATACATATAATATTACAGTCACTCTGCCCCCTTGTGGTTGGATCTGGTATGACTCCCTCTGTGTTACTATACATATAATATTACAGTCACTCTGCCCCCTTGTGGTTGGATCTGGTATGACTCCCTCTGTGTTACTATACATATAATATTACCGTCACTCTGCCCCCTTGTGGTTGGATCTGGTATGACTCCCCTGTGTTATTATACATATAATATTACCGTCACTCTGCCCCCTTGTGGTTGTATCTGGTATGACTCCCCCTGTGTTACTATACATATAATATTACCATCACTCTGTCTCCTTGTGGTTGGATCTGGTATGACTCCCCCTGTGTTACTATACATATAATATTACCGTCACTCTGCCCCTTGTGGTTGGATCTGGTATGACTCCCCTGTGTTACTATACATATAATATTACCGACACTCTGCCCCTTGTGGTTGGATCTGGTATGACTCCCCTGTGTTATTATACATATAATATTACCGACACTCTGCCCCTTGTGGTTGGATCTGGTATGACTCCCCCTGTGTTACTATACATATAATATTACTGTCACTCTGCCCCTTGTGGTTGTATCTGGTATGACTCCCTCTGTGTTACTATACATATAATATTACCGTCACTCTGCCCCCTTGTGGTTGTATCTGGTATGACTCCCCCTGTGTTACTATACATATAATATTACCATCACTCTGTCTCCTTGTGGTTGGATCTGGTATGACTCCCCCTGTGTTACTATACATATAATATTACCGTCACTCTGCCCCTTGTGGTTGGATCTGGTATGACTCCCCTGTGTTACTATACATATAATATTACCGACACTCTGCCCCTTGTGGTTGGATCTGGTATGACTCCCCTGTGTTATTATACATATAATATTACCGTCACTCTGCCCCTTGTGGTTGGATCTGGTATGACTCCCCTGTGTTATTATACATATAATATTACCGACACTCTGCCCCTTGTGGTTGGATCTGGTATGACTCCCCCTGTGTTATTATACATATAATATTACCGTCACTCTGCCCCTTGTGGTTGGATCTGGTATGACTCCCCTGTGTTACTATACACATAATATGCCCTTGCGCCCTTTTTGGTCTGTCAGACTAGCATACAGATGAATGTTTTTTTCGATAGCATTTGAGTCCGTCGGAAAGATTTGAAACATGTTCTATTTCTAAGGTCCGTCAGATTTTTTGACAGAAAAGGTCCGATGAAGTCCACACATGATTGGAATGTCCGACGGATTCGTTCCACCGGACCTTTTCTGCCGGAAAGTCCGCTCGTGTGTACGCGGCATGACACTCATCTGGCTTAAAAGAATTATATTCCAGAATTTATTCTTAGTCCCTTACTGATCTCAACCTCCTACAACTCCACAAGTTCCTTTGTCTGCTGCTGTGTTAGATTGTGGCAATGCTCATTCTCCATGGTCCCCCTGTATGTAGGAATGTAGCCACCCTCACTTGCTTCTGAGGTGGACTATGGGACTATTGAATATGTGTAAGGAGACTTGTGATTGGTTGTGTGTTGGCATCAAACTGTGCAAGGCCATGCCCCACTTCTTCTTGAATAGATGAAACCCTTCACCATATTGTGTCAAACTCCAAGCCGTAGGCCCGATCATTACATCCCCGGCCGTAGGCCTTAATATTTAATAATAAGGGAATGTCCACACATGAAACATATTTTACTGCAAATTCTCAAACATGGCTTCTGACATCGTATTGATGTACTGACACAATTCTTCAGGAGGCAACGCCAAGCACATAATCTATAAGCCACCTTCCCTTGCACATCGTCTCTCCTTGGTGCACCTCAGAGTTGGTGTCCCTTATTATGTCCCCAGTATTCAGTTTCCATCACCGAGTATATTCAAGGTGCTCTCATTAGTGTATTGGTCTCTCACAATGTCCCTTTCTATAGCTCTACCCAGCTGGGGAACCCTCCCAGATGGCACACTCACACCCAGGTTTACTACTACTCACTCTGGCCTGAAAGACCTTCATCATCCTCCTCACAGAAGATTGTAAAAGAGTCAGGGCAACTACAACCGTTCTTACTGAATGTTGAACCACCTCAAATGGGGTTTTAGCTCTGTCAATGTCCATTGGGCAGGAGCCCACTGCTATAGCATACCTCTGGAGTATTTAGCTCTCATGCCATAACTTACATGACCCCTCCCATCCTGACCCTTATATAGGCACTGACTCCTCCTATTACATCACTAGAGGAAGGTTTTCTGTAAAAAGGGACCTAACACCCAATTACCACTTTCCCTTTACTATGCCATATTGGGAACAGAGCCACCTAGTGGCAAGCAAGCTAACTACACCTGCTAACTTATGAACTATAGAGTGTGGGACTATGGGGTGTGTAGAGAGCATAATGCAGTGAGTGCTCATTCCTAACAAGTGATAGTGAGGGGGGAAAAGGAGAGGTCTAGGGGCCCACAGAGGATGTTACAAGAAAAACATACAAAAATAGGTTACAGGGCCATTAAGTAGTGGATGTGTATGGATTCCTTTTTGGGAATAAGGATATCATTTAGTATCACTTTCAATAACATTTATAGTTGTCCTATCCAAAATGGTGGCAGAGCTGGACATGCGTAGTATAAAGAGAAGTCAGCCGTGCGTTACTGACAATGGAATGCTGCAGCTTTATTGTGAACCAACATTGGCCAATCTTTCATGTGATCAGGGAGATATTCAGTGGGAGGATTTTCTTACATTTGGGTTCCGATCTGAACAGCCAATCAGTGAATGTTCAGTCGGAACGTTTGGTTCCTCCGGAGTCAGGATCAGATGTGATTTCTGGATGAGTGTGACAATTCCTCGCTGTTCCTTACCTGCGTCTAATACTGAATGACATTGGCGTCCTTGGAAGTCCTCAGATTATATCAATGTAATAAGAAGGCCAATCAAATATTTAATTGTGGACAGAAGTCTTATCTTGTTCCCAATAAGTGGTGCCAGTGCCGGTAATGTGGGCAGATAAGGAAGTCATGGAAGATCACCTTCAGGAGGATTGGCTCTGATGTGCCGTGGTATCCGGTGATTTCTACACGGTGAACCCGTCACTTACCTCCACATTGAATACTTGGCACTTCTTTCTTCAATGCATTAATTTGTGAGTCTTATAATTATATTATCCTCCTGAAGACCTCAGGTAACCTTCTTTCTAACTTACAGGAGGCTGCCAATAGTGAAAGAAAATCCTGAATGTTGGATGACAACCACAAATTCTCTCATTGTGGAGAGTTTTCCTTTCACTTCCTGTTTTGTCTAAGAGAGAAGAAATGAAGTAAAATCTCCCCAAAGACAGGAGTTAGAACCAATCTTCCCATTGTCTTTACTTCTAGTTTAGCACCCTGGGGTTTATGCAGGGAGCTCCTCACAAATTTGCTTGCCAAGAGTAGTTATCTTGGTTGATTGATAGGGATCTATTGATTGCTCCCTAAGTTTGGCCTTGCTGCAGTTTTCTCTTCTACCACCAGGTGGCCGGGTACTTGGTGGTACCAGATACGAGAAGGGCAACCCAAGGTCAGGTTATTGGTATATGGATATCTCAGCCAATGGGCAGGGGTTTTCTTGAATCCTTTGGCCTGCTGGGAGAGCCTAGATTTTTGGGTGAAATCAGGTGATCGTGTTCTGTGCCACCTGGACTGCTGTCTGGGTGGATGTGTGTCGTATGCCCTGGGCTTCTAGGTCAGAGATTTTGCCTATTCCGGGCCCATCTGGCTGCTAGGCTGTCTGAGGTCCTATCCAGAAGTAAGAGAGCAGCGCAGGGTTGGGATTGCGGCTTTGCAGTCCAACCAGAAGTGACGGTTCTGCCGGCCGGAGAACCTGTCAGTGGTCAGAGTTAGATGGGAAGCTGTCGCTACGAAGGGACCAGTTGTCTTTACCAGGGACCTCAGTGATTAACTGAAGAAAGCACCAGAGCAGCATTTTCACCGAATGGGCACGGTGGAGAATCGGGAAACTTCAGGCGGTGATCAAGTCAGGGACCCAACCAGCGGACTTTCACCATCTTTGCACCCACTATGCCTCCCAACCCACCACATGTTGAAGGATGTCAGCTATCTCTGGCCTTGGAGGTTCTCATTAGACCAAAAGAGGTAAAAGACCTTACTATACTAGTTTAGGTGAACCGGGGTTGCTAAGCGTGCAGCAGCATTCTCCAGTTATAGTTTCTGGCTTTGGGTGAGTTCATAGTACTGTATTGTCTGCTTCCTGAGGAAAAAAATCAAATGTTTTATCTCAGATAGTACCACTTCCTGGGAGAGGGAGTACCACATTTTACTGCTCTAACAGTAAAGAACCCCTTCCTGAATGTAAGGTCCTTTCTTATAACCTCATATTGTGGCCGAGTGTCCTCTTGAGGACATAACTGAGCTCCTCCATCCACCATAACCGAGCTCCTCCATCCACCATAGCTGAGCTCTTCCATCCCCCATAGATGAGCTCCTCCATCCCTCATAGCTGAGTTCCTCCATCGCTGACCTCCTCCATCCCCCCAATAGCTGAGTTCCTTCATTCCCAATGGCTGAGCTCCTCCATCCTCCATAGCTGAGCTTCTCCATCCCCCATAGTGGAGCTCTTCCATCCCCCATAGCCAATCTGCATCCCCCATAGCTGAGCTCCTCCATCCCTCATAGCCAAGCTCCTCCATCCCCCATAGATGAGCTCCTCCACCCCCCCATAGCATAGCTCCTCCATCCCCCATAGCTGAGCCCCTCCATCCCTCATAGCCAAGCTCCTCCATTCCCCATAGCCAAGGTCCTCCATTCCCCATAGCCAAGCTCCTCCATCCCCCATAGATGAGCTCCTCCACCCCCTATAGTGGAGCTCCTCCATCCCCCATAGCCAAGCTCCTCCATCCCCCATAGCTGAGCTCCTCCATCCCTCATAGCCAAGCTCCTCCATTCCCCATAGCCAAGCTCCTCCATCCCCCATAGATGAGCTCCTCCACCCCCCATAGTGGAGCTCCTCCATCCCCCATAGCCAAGCTCCTCCATCCCCCATAGCTGAGCTCCTCCATCCCTCATAGCCAAACTCCTCCATCCCCCATAGCCAAGCTCCTCCATCCCCTATAGCTGAGCTCCTCCATCCCTCATAGCCAAGCTCCTCCATTCCCCATAGCTGAGCTCCACCATCCCTCACGTGTTGAAGATATTTGTATCATGTAATAATCATCCTCCTATAAAAAAAATTATTATCACGTCACAGATGAGCTCCTCCATCCCTCATAGCTGAGTTCCTCCATCGCTGACCTCCTCCATCCCCCCAATAGCTGAGTTCCTTCATTCCCAATGGCTGAGCTCCTCCATCCTCCATAGCTGAGCTTCTCCATCCCCCATAGTGGAGCTCTTCCATCCCCCATAGCCAATCTGCATCCCCCATAGCTGAGCTCCTCCATCCCTCATAGCCAAGCTCCTCCATCCCCCATAGATGAGCTCCTCCACCCCCCCATAGCATAGCTCCTCCATCCCCCATAGCTGAGCCCCTCCATCCCTCATAGCCAAGCTCCTCCATTCCCCATAGCCAAGGTCCTCCATTCCCCATAGCCAAGCTCCTCCATCCCCCATAGATGAGCTCCTCCACCCCCCATAGTGGAGCTCCTCCATCCCCCATAGCCAAGCTCCTCCATCCCCCATAGCTGAGCTCCTCCATCCCTCATAGCCAAACTCCTCCATCCCCCATAGCCAAGCTCCTCCATCCCCTATAGCTGAGCTCCTCCATCCCTCATAGCCAAGCTCCTCCATTCCCCATAGCTGAGCTCCACCATCCCTCACGTGTTGAAGATATTTGTATCATGTAATAATCATCCTCCTATAAAAAAAATTATTATCACGTCACAGATGAGCTCCTCCATTCCTCATAGCTGAGTTTCTCCATCGCTGACCTCCTCCATCCCCCCAATAGCTGAGTTCCTTCATTCCCAATGGCTGAGCTCCTCCATCCTCCATAGCTGAGCTTCTCCATCCCCCATAGTGGAGCTCTTCCATCCCCCATAGCCAATCTGCATCCCCCATAGCTGAGCTCCTCCATCCCTCATAGCCAAGCTCCTCCATCCCCCATAGATGAGCTCCTCCAACCCCCCATAGCATAGCTCCTCCATCCCCCATAGCTGAGCCCCTCCATCCCTCATAGCCAAGCTCCTCCATTCCCCATAGCCAAGCTCCTCCATTCCCCATAGCCAAGCTCCTCCATCCCCCATAGATGAGCTCCTCCACCCCCCATAGTGGAGCACCTCCATCCCCCATAGCCAAGCTCCTCCATCCCCCATAGCTGAGCTCCTCCATCCCTCATAGCCAAGCTCCTCCATTCCCCATAGCCAAGCTCCTCCATCCCCCATAGATGAGCTCCTCCACCCCCCATAGTGGAGCTCCTCCATCCCCCATAGCCAAGCTCCTCCATCCCCCATAGCTGAGCTCCTCCATCCCTCATAGCCAAACTCCTCCATCCCCCATAGCCAAGCTCCTCCATCCCCTATAGCTGAGCTCCTCCATCCCTCATAGCCAAGCTCCTCCATTCCCCATAGCTGAGCTCCACCATCCCTCACGTGTTGAAGATATTTGTATCATGTAATAATCATCCTCCTATAAAAAAAATTATTAAATTATTATCACGTCACAGGTGAGCTCCTCCATCCCTCATAGCTGAGTTCCTCCATCGCTGACCTCCTCCATCCCCCCAATAGCTGAGTTCCTTCATTCCCAATGGCTGAGCTCCTCCATCCTCCATAGCTGAGCTTCTCCATCCCCCATAGTGGAGCTCTTCCATCCCCCATAGCCAATCTGCATCCCCCATAGCTGAGCTCCTCCATCCCTCATAGCCAAGCTCCTCCATCCCCCATAGATGAGCTCCTCCAACCCCCCATAGCATAGCTCCTCCATCCCCCATAGCTGAGCCCCTCCATCCCTCATAGCCAAGCTCCTCCATTCCCCATAGCCAAGCTCCTCCATTCCCCATAGCCAAGCTCCTCCATCCCCCATAGATGAGCTCCTCCAACCCCCATAGTGGAGCACCTCCATCCCCCATAGCCAAGCTCCTCCATCCCCCATAGCTGAGCTCCTCCATCCCTCATAGCCAAGCTCCTCCATTCCCCATAGCCAAGCACCTCCATCCCCCATAGATGAGCTCCTCCACCCCCCATAGTGGAGCTCCTCCATCCCCCATAGCCAAGCTCCTCCATCCCCCATAGCTGAGCTCCTCCATCCCTCATAGCCAAACTCCTCCATCCCCCATAGCCAAGCTCCTCCATTCCCCATAGCTGAGCTCCTCCATCCCTCATAGCCAAGCTCCTCCATTCCCCATAGCCAAGCTCCTCCATCCCCCATAGATGAGCTCCTCCACCCCCCATAGTGGAGCACCTCCATCCCCCATAGCCAAGCTCCTCCATCCCCCATAGCTGAGCTCCTCCATCCCTCATAGCCAAGCTCCTCCATTCCCCATAGCCAAGCTCCTCCATCCCCCATAGATGAGCTCCTCAACCCCCCATAGTGGAGCTCCTCCATCCCCCATAGCCAAGCTCCTCCATCCCCCATAGCTGAGCTCCTCCATCCCTCATAGCCAAACTCCTCCATCCCCCATAGCCAAGCTCCTCCATCCCCTATAGCTGAGCTCCTCCATCCCTCATAGCCAAGCTCCTCCATTCCCCATAGCTGAGCTCCACCATCCCTCACGTGTTGAAGATATTTGTATCATGTAATAATCATCCTCCTATAAAAAAAATTATTATCACGTCACAGATGAGCTCCTCCATTCCTCATAGCTGAGTTCCTCCATCGCTGACCTCCTCCATCCCCCCAATAGCTGAGTTCCTTCATTCCCAATGGCTGAGCTCCTCCATCCTCCATAGCTGAGCTTCTCCATCCCCCATAGTGGAGCTCTTCCATCCCCCATAGCCAATCTGCATCCCCCATAGCTGAGCTCCTCCATCCCTCATAGCCAAGCTCCTCCATCCCCCATAGATGAGCTCCTCCAACCCCCCATAGCATAGCTCCTCCATCCCCCATAGCTGAGCCCCTCCATCCCTCATAGCCAAGCTCCTCCATTCCCCATAGCCAAGCTCCTCCATTCCCCATAGCCAAGCTCCTCCATCCCCCATAGATGAGCTCCTCCACCCCCCATAGTGGAGCACCTCCATCCCCCATAGCCAAGCTCCTCCATCCCCCATAGCTGAGCTCCTCCATCCCTCATAGCCAAGCTCCTCCATTCCCCATAGCCAAGCTCCTCCATCCCCCATAGATGAGCTCCTCCACCCCCCATAGTGGAGCTCCTCCATCCCCCATAGCCAAGCTCCTCCATCCCCCATAGCTGAGCTCCTCCATCCCTCATAGCCAAACTCCTCCATCCCCCATAGCCAAGCTCCTCCATCCCCTATAGCTGAGCTCCTCCATCCCTCATAGCCAAGCTCCTCCATTCCCCATAGCTGAGCTCCACCATCCCTCACGTGTTGAAGATATTTGTATCATGTAATAATCATCCTCCTATAAAAAAAATTATTAAATTATTATCACGTCACAGGTGAGCTCCTCCATCCCTCATAGCTGAGTTCCTCCATCGCTGACCTCCTCCATCCCCCCAATAGCTGAGTTCCTTCATTCCCAATGGCTGAGCTCCTCCATCCTCCATAGCTGAGCTTCTCCATCCCCCATAGTGGAGCTCTTCCATCCCCCATAGCCAATCTGCATCCCCCATAGCTGAGCTCCTCCATCCCTCATAGCCAAGCTCCTCCATCCCCCATAGATGAGCTCCTCCAACCCCCCATAGCATAGCTCCTCCATCCCCCATAGCTGAGCCCCTCCATCCCTCATAGCCAAGCTCCTCCATTCCCCATAGCCAAGCTCCTCCATTCCCCATAGCCAAGCTCCTCCATCCCCCATAGATGAGCTCCTCCACCCCCCATAGTGGAGCACCTCCATCCCCCATAGCCAAGCTCCTCCATCCCCCATAGCTGAGCTCCTCCATCCCTCATAGCCAAGCTCCTCCATTCCCCATAGCCAAGCACCTCCATCCCCCATAGATGAGCTCCTCCACCCCCCATAGTGGAGCTCCTCCATCCCCCATAGCCAAGCTCCTCCATCCCCCATAGCTGAGCTCCTCCATCCCTCATAGCCAAACTCCTCCATCCCCCATAGCCAAGCTCCTCCATTCCCCATAGCTGAGCTCCTCCATCCCTCATAGCCAAGCTCCTCCATTCCCCATAGCCAAGCTCCTCCATCCCCCATAGATGAGCTCCTCCACCCCCCATAGTGGAGCACCTCCATCCCCCATAGCCAAGCTCCTCCATCCCCCATAGCTGAGCTCCTCCATCCCTCATAGCCAAGCTCCTCCATTCCCCATAGCCAAGCTCCTCCATCCCCCATAGATGAGCTCCTCAACCCCCCATAGTGGAGCTCCTCCATCCCCCATAGCCAAGCTCCTCCATCCCCCATAGCTGAGCTCCTCCATCCCTCATAGCCAAACTCCTCCATCCCCCATAGCCAAGCTCCTCCATCCCCTATAGCTGAGCTCCTCCATCCCTCATAGCCAAGCTCCTCCATTCCCCATAGCTGAGCTCCACCATCCCTCACGTGTTGAAGATATTTGTATCATGTAATAATCATCCTCCTATAAAAAAAATTATTAAATTATTATCACGTCACAGGTGAGCTCCTCCATCCCTCATAGCTGAGTTCCTCCATCACTGACCTCCTCCATCCCCCCAATAGCTGAGTTCCTTCATTCCCAATGGCTGAGCTCCTCCATCCTCCATAGCTGAGCTTCTCCATCCCCCATAGTGGAGCTCTTCCATCCCCCATAGCCAATCTGCATCCCCCATAGCTGAGCTCCTCCATCCCTCATAGCCAAGCTCCTCCATCCCCCATAGATGAGCTCCTCCAACCCCCCATAGCATAGCTCCTCCATCCCCCATAGCTGAGCCCCTCCATCCCTCATAGCCAAGCTCCTCCATTCCCCATAGCCAAGCTCCTCCATTCCCCATAGCCAAGCTCCTCCATCCCCCATAGATGAGCTCCTCCACCCCCCATAGTGGAGCACCTCCATCCCCCATAGCCAAGCTCCTCCATCCCCCATAACTGAGCTCCTCCATCCCTCATAGCCAAGCTCCTCCATTCCCCATAGCCAAGCTCCTCCATCCCCCATAGATGAGCTCCTCCACCCCCCATAGTGGAGCACCTCCATCCCCCATAGCCAAGCTCCTCCATCCCCCATAGCTGAGCTCCTCCATCCCTCATAGCCAAGCTCCTCCATTCCCCATAGCCAAGCTCCTCCATCCCCCATAGATGAGCTCCTCCACCCCCCATAGTGGAGCTCCTCCATCCCCCATAGCCAAGCTCCTCCATCCCCCATAGCTGAGCTCCTCCATCCCTCATAGCCAAACTCCTCCATCCCCCATAGCCAAGCTCCTCCATTCCCCATAGCTGAGCTCCTCCATCCCTCATAGCCAAGCTCCTCCATTCCCCATAGCCAAGCTCCTCCATCCCCCATAGATGAGCTCCTCCACCCCCCATAGTGGAGCTCCTCCATCCCCCATAGCCAAGCTCCTCCATTCCCCATAGCCAAACTCCTCCATCCCTCATAGCTAAGCTCCTCCATTCCCCATAGCCAAGCTCCTCCATCAACCCATAGATGAGCTCCTCCACCCCCCATAGCATAGCTCCTCCATCCCCTATAGCTGAGCTCCTCCATCCCTCATAGCCAAGATCCTCCATTCCCCATAGCCAAGGTCCTCCATTCCCCATAGATGAGCTCCTTCACCCCCCATAGCGGAGCTCCTCCATCCCTCATAGCCAAGATCCTCCATTCCCCATAGCCAAGCTCCTCCATCCCCCATAGATGAGCTCCTTCACCCCCCATAGCGGAGCTCCTCCATCCCCCATAGCCAAGCTCCTCCATCCCCCATAGCTGAGCTCCACCATCCCTCACGTGTTGAAGATATTTGTATCATGTAATAATCATCCTCCTATAAAAAAAATTATTATCACGTCACAGTTCAATCCTGATCAATTTGTTATATCGTTATCATAGTTGGAAGGATCAGTAATTTACAGAAATGTTTCCAGGTAGGAGCAGAGAAAGGGTGAGTCTATGTACCCAGGATACAGCAAACAAGAGCATTTATAACCCGCTGCCAAGGTCGTCACCCACCTCATTCTTCCATCTCACACACCATGAGATTACTACTACTTCTTCTAAGTGCCGCTCTGTCCCAGGCTGTAGTCAGGTAAGTACTAAAAGTTCCAGAACCTCTTCTGATTATTAACATTGGATCAGTACATATAGATGGGCTTTCTATATCATTATGATGTATACAGCAGAATTATATAGAGCAGCTGACACTCCAAAATCCCCAACACACTATTATTATTCTACCATTTGTACCAGAGGAGCTTACACTCTAATGTCCCCTCCCCCACTATTATTATTATACATTTATATAGCTCTGACATATACTGGAGTGCTGTACAGAGAACACTGAGCCAATCACATCAGTCTCTGCACCAGAGGAGCTTACACTCTAATGTCCACTCCCCCACTATTATTATTCTACCATTTGTACCAGAGGAGCTTACACTCTAATGTCCCCTCCCCCACTATTATTATTATACATTTATATAGCTCCGACATATACTGGAGTGCTGTACAGAGATCACTGAGCCAATCACATCAGTCTCTGTACAGAAGAGCTTACACTCTAATGTCCCCTCCCCCACAGTCACATCAGTCTCTATACAGAGGAGCTTACACTCTAATGTCCCCTCCCCCACAGTCACATCAGTCTCTGTACAGAGGAGCTTACACTCTAATGTCCCCTCCCCCACACATCAGTCTCTATACAGAGGAGCTTACACTCTAATGTCCCCTCCCCCCACAGTCACATCAGTCTCTATACAGAGGAGCTTACACTCTAATGTCCCCTCCCCCACAGTCACATAAGTCTCTGCAGCAGAGGAGCTTACACTCTAATGTCCCCTCCCCCACACATCAGTCTCTATACAGAGGAGCTTACACTCTAATCTCCCCTCCCCCCACACATCAGTCTCTATACAGAGGAGCTTACACTCTAATGTCCCCTCCCCCACACACATCAGTCTCTATACAGAGGAGCTTACACTCTAATGTCCCCTCCCCCCATCACATCAGTCTCTATACAGAGGAGCTTACACTCTAATGTCCCCTCCCCCACAGTCACATCAGTCTCTATACAGAGGAGCTTACACTCTAATGTCCCCTCCCCCACAGTCACATCAGTCTCTGTACAGAGGAGCTTACACTCTAATGTCCCCTCCCCCCACAGTCACATCAGTCTCTGTACAGAGGAGCTTACACTCTAATGTCCCCTCCCCCACAGTCACATCAGTCTCTATACAGAGGAGCTTACACTCTAATGTCCCCTCCCCCCACAGTCACATCAGTCTCTGTACAGAGGAGCTTACACTCTAATGTCCCCTCCCCCCACAGTCACATCAGTCTCTGTACAGAGGAGCTTACACTCTAATGTCCCCTCCCCCACAGTCACATCAGTCTCTATACAGAGGAGCTTACACTCTAATGTCCCCTACCCCCACAGTCACATCAGTCTCTATACAGAGGAGCTTACACTCTAATGTCCCCTCCCCCACAGTCACATCAGTCTCTATACAGAGGAGCTTACACTCTAATGTCCCCTCCCCCCACAGTCACATCAGTCTCTGTACAGAGGAGCTTACACTCTAATGTCCCCTCCCCCCACAGTCACATCAGTCTCTATACAGAGGAGCTTACACTCTAATGTCCCCTCCCCCCCACAGTCACATCAGTCTCTATACAGAGGAGCTTACACTCTAATGTCCCCTCCCCCCACAGTCACATCAGTCTCTATACAGAGGAGCTTACACTCTAATGTCCCCTCCCCCCACAGTCACATCAGTCTCTGTACAGAGGAGCTTACACTCTAATGTCCCCTCCCCCCACAGTCACATCAGTCTCTGTACAGAGGAGCTTACACTCTAATGTCCCCTCCCCCACAGTCACATCAGTCTCTATACAGAGGAGCTTACACTCTAATGTCCCCTCCCCCACAGTCACATCAGTCTCTGTACAGAGGAGCTTACACTCTAATGTCCCCTCCCCCACAGTCACATCAGTCTCTATACAGAGGAGCTTACACTCTAATGTCCCCTCCCCCACAGTCACATCAGTCTCTATACAGAGGAGCTTACACTCTAATGTCCCCTCCCCCACAGTCACATCAGTCTCTGTACAGAGGAGCTTACACTCTAATGTCCCCTCCCCCCACAGTCACATCAGTCTCTGTACAGAGGAGCTTACACTCTAATGTCCCCTCCCCCACAGTCACATAAGTCTCTGTACAGAGGAGCTTACACTCTAATGTCCCCTCCCCCACAGTCACATCAGTCTCTGTACAGAGGAGCTTACACTCTAATGTCCCCTCCCCCACAGTCACATCAGTCTCTATACAGAGGAGCTTACACTCTAATGTCCCCTCCCCCCACAGTCATATCAGTCTCTATACAGAGGAGCTTACACTCTAATGTCCCCTCCCCCACAGTCACATCAGTCTCTATACAGAGGAGCTTACACTCTAATGTCCCCTCCCCCCACAGTCACATCAGTCTCTATACAGAGGAGCTTACACTCTAATGTCCCCTCCCCCACAGTCACATCAGTCTCTGTACAGAGGAGCTTACACTCTAATGTCCCCTCCCCCCACAGTCACATCAGTCTCTGTACAGAGGAGCTTACACTCTAATGTCCCCTCCCCCCACAGTCACATCAGTCTCTATACAGAGGAGCTTACACTCTAATGTCCCCTCCCCCCATCACATCAGTCTCTATACAGAGGAGCTTACACTCTAATGTCCCCTCCCCCACACAGTCACATCAGTCTCTATACAGAGGAGCTTACACTCTAATGTCCCCTCCCCCACACATCAGTCTCTGTACAGAGGAGCTTACACTCTAATGTCCCCTCCCCCACAGTCACATCAGTCTCTATACAGAGGAGCTTACACTCTAATGTCCCCTCCCCCCACAGTCACATCAGTCTCTATACAGAGGAGCTTACACTCTAATGTCCCCTCCCCCCACAGTCACATCAGTCTCTATACAGAGGAGCTTACACTCTAATGTCCCCTCCCCCCATCACATCAGTCTCTATACAGAGGAGCTTACACTCTAATGTCCCCTCCCCCACACAGTCACATCAGTCTCTATACAGAGGAGCTTACACTCTAATGTCCCCTCCCCCACAGTCACATCAGTCTCTATACAGAGGAGCTTACACTCTAATGTCCCCTCCCCCCATCACATCAGTCTCTATACAGAGGAGCTTACACTCTAATGTCCCCTCCCCCACAGTCACATCAGTCTCTATACAGAGGAGCTTACACTCTAATGTCCCCTCCCCCCACAGTCACATCAGTCTCTATACAGAGGAGCTTACACTCTAATGTCCCCTCCCCCACAGTCACATCAGTCTCTATACAGAGGAGCTTACACTCTAATGTCCCCTCCCCCCACAGTCACATCAGTCTCTGTACAGAGGAGCTTACACTCTAATGTCCCCTCCCCCACAGTCACATCAGTCTCTATACAGAGGAGCTTACACTCTAATGTCCCGGCACAGTTACACTCACTGATTTACTAATGATCGTGAATGTCAGTGATGATGTCATAGTTGGTGAGATGTCCGTGACGTTCATCTGCTGACATTCTGATATGGGGGGCACACAACGATTAAAGCCCCTCCCCCGAGGAGACGTTCCTGATCCTGGGGTCAGTTTGGAATTCCATCGTTTTCGCAGTTACAGGGATTTATCTGGATTTCTGTACAAAGTCTGTAAACAGCCAGGGATGCAGAGACCGATGACCGCTCCAGTATGTGTATGTGATATAGGGAACTTAGATTGTAAGCTCCTTGGGTGAGGGGCTGATATAAATGTAGAGTATGTAAAGCTCGGCCTGCATTGTTGGCACCATGTACAGACCAAGAATTGAATATTTTTGTATTCTCTCTGCGTTCTGTTGTGAAGTGGACCTCCTTCTCTCCATTTCAGGGTCCCCCTGAGCAGAGGGAAATCCATCAGGAGGACATTACTGGAACATGGACTTCTCCATTATTCCGCAGTCCTGCAGGATGCAGCCAGGGAGCCTTTAGTGGACTATATGGATGTGAGTGGTGGCTTTACTTTTTGTGTCCATCCAACCAGAGCTCATAAAATCCTTCCTGGAAGACAACGAATGACGAATCATTGTCTCCGTTATTTCCGTATTTTCGGGATAATAAAATGAAATCTCTGTATCATTATCTCCTTTTCTCTAATAAACAGAATGAATACTTTGGCACCATTTCCATTGGAACTCCACCCCAAGATTTCTGGGTTGTGTTTGACACGGGATCTGCGGATCTGTGGGTTCCCTCCGTCTCCTGCTCCAGTGCAGCTTGCAGTAAGTCGGTCTGGTGACACCAGATATGGAAATTATCATCTTCCTCCTTCTTGGACTTTCCTTCATATGTTCTGCTTGAAATAATGTGACAGAAATGAGTTCTTTGTGCTGCAGTCTGATATACCATGGAAAGTATTCATAGTATATACTGTATATAGTAAGAGATGGAGGTGCCTCAGAGGAGTGACAGACCTTAGAAGTATAAAACTCAAAGATTGTGGGACTCAGAGGTGTGAACCATGCAGAGCGCGGGGTAAGGAGTATATAATGTACAGTAGAGTATATTGGGTGCAGCAGTCAGGAGTATGTAACATGCAGAGTGCAGGGGTCAGATTATGTCATGTATCGCCAGGTGTCCAGAGCACGGAGTAAGGAGTACATAATGTACAGTAGAGTATATTGGGTGCAGCAGTCAGGAGTATGTAACATGCAGAGTGCAGGGGTCAGATTATGTCATGTATCGCCAGGTGTCCAGAGCACAGGGTAAGGAGTATATAATGTACAGTAGAGTATATTGGGTGCAGCAGTCAGGAGTATGTAACATGCAGAGTGCAGGGGTCAGATTATGTCATGTATCGCCAGGTGTCCAGAGCACAGGGTAAGGAGTATATAATGTACAGTAGAGTATATTGGGTGCAGCAGTCAGGAGTATGTAACATGCAGAGTGCAGGGGTCAGATTATGTCATGTATCGCCAGGTGTCCAGAGCACAGGGTAAGGAGTATATAATGTACAGTAGAGTATATTGGGTGCAGCAGTCAGGAGTATGTAACATGCAGAGTGCAGGGGTCAGATTATGTCATGTATCGCCAGGTGTCCAGAGCACGGAGTAAGGAGTATATAATGTACAGTAGAGTATATTGGGTGCAGCAGTCAGGAGTATGTAACATGCAGAGTGCAGGGGTCAGATTATGTCATGTATTGCCAGGTGTCCAGAACATGGAGTAAGGAGTATATAATGTACAGTAGAGTATATTGGGTGCAGCAGTCAGGAGTATGTAACATGCAGAGTGCAGGAGTCAGATTATGTCATGTATTGCCAGGTGTCCAGAACATGGAGTAAGGAGTATATAATGTACAGTAGAGTATATTGGGTGCAGCAGTCAGGAGTATGTAACATGCAGAGTGCAGGAGTCAGATTATGTCATGTATTGCCAGGTGTCCAGAACATGGAGTAAGGAGTATATAATGTACAGTAGAGTATATTGGGTGCAGCAGTCAGGAGTATGTAACATGCAGAGTGCAGGGGTCAGATTATGTCATGTATTGCCAGGTGTCCAGAACATGGAGTAAGGAGTATATAATGTACAGTAGAGTATATTGGGTGTAGCAGTCAGGAGTATGTAACATGCAGAGTGCAGGGGTCAGATTATGTCATGTATTGCCAGGTGTCCAGAACATGGAGTAAGGAGTATATAATGTACAGTAGAGTATATTGGGTGCAGCAGACAGGAGTATGTAATATGCAGAGTGCAGGAGGTAGAAGCATGTAAAATAGTTTAGGAATATGTAACATAGGGCTCAGGCATTAAAGTATGTAATGCACTACCCAGTATTCAGATTTCAGGGGTCAGAGGGGTGTAACACACAGAGTGCAGGGGTCAGGTGTTTGTAATGCATGGAGCACAAGGGTCAGGAGTGTGTAATGCACAGAGTGCCAGGTTTAGGGGCACATAATACGCAGAGTGCAGGGGTCAGATGATGTCATGTATCACCTGGTATCCAGAGTACAGGGCACTCTGGAGTATGTAACTAAGGGAATGCAGATGTCAAAGTATGTAAAATATAACCCAGTGTCCAGAGTGCAGGGGTCAGGTGTGTGTAACCTTCAATCCAGCATACAAAACAAAATCCCCTTTTGCCTTACCCCACCACCCCAAGCAATTCTAATATCAAAAATCCCCCCTCCCCCTCAAGCAATCAATCCCCTCCCACATCCAAATTTCCCTCAATACCAAATTCTCCCCTCACCCCACCCCCCCCCCCCCCCGCCTTAGCAAAAACCAGACACCAGAGCAATGCCCGGCAGAGTGAGGGAAAGTCCTCCCCGGGTTTCCCTGGTTGAGTCCGGTGACATGTCAGAGACAGAAAGAAACCTAGGAGAGCTTCACTGGACGGCACCCGTACGGGGCTTTGTACCACTATGTAGGAGTCTCTGTGACCTGACCTATAATGGGACATCCTTTATCCTCTGGGGACATTTTATGGTTTCTTCTTCTACTTGCCATACCAGCCAATCTGTGATATGTATAAACTAGATGTACTGCACCCCCATAGGACCCGCTTGTAAAAACAGTGCCATTTCCCCCACTTAGAGCACACACAGCCAGGCACACAGCATTTTCTTCATTCTTCTATTTGCTCAAAAATAGTCTGGGCCTAGGGGTTCTTTTAGGGTTTTTATTGGGAATTATGAACTGGGATAGGGAGAGGGAGAAGGAGATACCCCCAAAAACTGTAGAACTGGACAACTTGGGGACTCCTTAGCTTCTGGCTGTACAGTATCCAGAGTGAAAGTCCCTCAGGATCTCTATGCTGATAGTGACTAGTACTCCACCCAGAGTTTAAAGCTACACACTGTCACTGGCTCCTCAGCAATGAGGTTGCTTACTCACTTAGCCACAGGTTTATCAGTTGCTCCCTGCCAATATCCACCAGGCTCTTCCTAGTGAGGGAGAAATAGGCTTACACCTCCTTAGGACAGCTGGACTCTCTCCCACCAACTTCCTCCTGGCTCTTTCCAGTGAGCTTCTCCAGCCCCAACTTGATCCCTGCACTTAAGCTTGCAAATAGGCCCCTCAACTAAGCCTCTCAGCGGGCTCCTGTGCCCTCTGTGGTGGGTCATCTTTCCTTGGGCCCCTGGCAATCCAACACCTCTTGGTAAGACAATTGAACATTGGGGGATGCACAACAGATGCTATTATATGTATACATAAAGTACTCATATCTGTTCACTGTATTTTGTGACTAATATGTAATTTCTCTACTTTCATAGTTATGTGATAATCATCTTTTAATCACCATCTAACTGTAGAAATCTCCTGAAGAAGCGGCTAATGTAAACCCGCGAAACATGTAGAGCATCTAATATACAGATGTTTTCTATGTTCTAGTTGTCACGATCTGGTGCAACTTTAGAATTTTGCCTTGATTATCACTATTTGTTTTAATCTGTAAATCTGTCATTATATGTATTTTTGTGATAAATTTCTTTAAATATTTTACTTCTGACTGTTTAGCATCAGTTGATATACGGTACCATTAAAGTCCAATATATCCTCTTCCTTCCTATCTATACATAAGCCTAGCTGGAACCTCAGTGTCTTCCTGATCTATCCTTCCAGAAATCTGCCCCTGGGACAGAGTCCCCCTGAACAGGGGTCTCCTCCAGCAGGGCTGGACCCAGAAACTCTGCTTCTCTGCCTCAGGCCCCAGTCTATTTATATGCTCTTCCACCACCTTCTGGGCACACCTCCCCAGGGATTGGCTGGAGACCCATAAATATTCAGGCTTCCTACACTGTTCTTCCTCCCACTATAATTCTAGAATCCTCAGAAGCAGCCTGTGAGACATCGAGCAGACCTAAACAATCAACCCTTACTCCACTGATTACAGAGGAGCCGAACTAAATGTACCTAGCAGCCTGCGCTAAACTAGGAGGGCGCTACATACAGTATATATTTATAAAAGGTTCAGTTCACTAAACTAGAACCATTGCTCTTTGTTACTTTGAGTGATAAAAAAAAACAGTTGTTATAGTAAATGACACGTCATACCGAAATAAAGTGTGCCTATGACATGTATATAAATGTTTTGTCTTTTTCCCTTCAGCAAATCATCACAGGTTTAATCCTCACATTTCCTCCAGCTTTCAACCATCCACTCAGATAGTCTCCATCTCCTATGGCACAGGCAGGATAAGTGGAGCTCTGGCATATGACACGGTGCAGGTAGGAGCATCTGAATGGAACACTTTATGGGTTCTGATGAGCAATGAACCTCCACAATGATAGAATGTCCCCGGGACAAAGGCCATCTTTGGGATCTTTCTTAGGGTTAGGTCTCCCTGCCCTATGTGCTAGCTGAAGCATCAACAATAGATGAAAGCTTAGTCTGTTATATTTGGTGTATTAATATAGTGAATATTATTGAGAGCGATGTTATCCATACCAGGAACCACTGTGTGTGTTGGTTGGGTCCTGAGAGTACAAGGAGGATGGCGTGTGGGTTACCAGTTACCTTTATTGGGCACATTAGATATAAGACTATGAAAGACATTTAGAGAGGTCTCTTTTTCCTTTGATGAGCTCTGCAGCAGAAAATTCACTATGGAAATGGCTCATTATAATTTTGCAAACTGATAACAGCATTTCATAAAAGTGTTTCCTAACCCTTTACCCTCTGTCAGGCTGCCCGACAGCAACGTCCTTCTGTCTCCTGGGGGAGTCTATGTGAAGCCTGTGGACAGCACCATTCAGTATTTGGGTGTAGTAAATGCTGCAAAGTCAGGCTTAGGGGTCACCTAAAGTCTGTTAGTGTGGCCAGTTCTAGGCCAGGGTATTATTTTACACTATGATCTGCTGTAAGTGTTCCAGATTCTGTGTTTCATTGCTTTTGATATATTACAATCACATCTAACACTTTCTCTCCTCTATAAGGTGGCGAATATTGCGGTTCAGAAACAAGCTCTGGTTCTAACTGAAACAGAGTCCATTTTCCTCTTCTACTCTCACTTTGACGGGATCTTGGGGTTGGGGTATCCCAGTCTTTCAGTATCTGGGACGCATCCTGTGTTCGATAACATGTGGAGTGAAGACTTAATTCCAGAAGATGTCTTCTCTGTCTATCTCAGCAGGTAAGTAAAGGGTCACTGGCTGTTCCTCAAAAACAGAAAGGACTTTGGGGCAATGCTGATTTTAGTAGGCTGAAACCACCTATTAGACACTTAAAGCAATCACATGGACTTTGATGAACCAAAACCCGGTTGTGTTCCAAGTATTGTTTTCGCCTGATTGGCCTAATCAACATAGTGGTGGTTCTGATCAGTGTGAACATGGTGGAGGTAGTTCTGGTCAGCATCCAGTTGGTGGTGTGGTTCTGGTTCGCATGTATATGGAGGTGGCGGTTCTGGTTAGTATGGAGATGGTAGTGGTTCTGGTTAGCATCAAGTTAGTGGTGGTGGTTCAAGTCAACATGGAGATAGTGGTAGTGGTTTTGGTCAGTGTGGAGATGCTGGTCAACATTTTGGTCAGCATGGAGATTGTGGTGCTGGTTCTGGTTCAGCATGGAGATGGTGGTTATCCTTAGCATCAAGATGGAAGTGTGGTTTTAGTAAACATGGAGATAGTGGTAGTGGTTCTGGTCAGCATGGAGATGGAGGTGGTGGTTTTGGTGTGTATAGAGATCCTGGTAGTGGTTCTGGTCAGTGAGGATATGAAGGTGGTGATTCTGGTCAGCATGAAGATGGTGGTGGTGGTTTTGGTCTGCATGGAGATCATGGTGAGCGTTCTGGTCAGTTATGCATTGATGATTTTGTTGGATCCTAGCATGCAAAGCGACTTCAAATTGGAGAACATAATGCCAATAGAGAGACTATAGGCCAATGTTCTCTTAGGAATATATGCAGAGAAAGGACATCTGTGTAATGTCATGTCTTACATACAAAACAGAGACTTGTTCAGGGTAAGTGCTGGAAAGCCGTAAACTCTGCAGGAGTTGATGGAAGAGATACAGAAGAGCTGGTCTCTGGAATTGCACTGGGGTCACCCAGCAGTCATAGAGATGGCACCTGTGCAATCAGAGATGGCCATCCAGCCATATCTGTTAATGGAAGTCACATGACATATATCAGTTTACACATGAGTATACATATAATTTCTTTATTTCTAGAAATATGTTTTCTCCATTACATTTATTTTTTCGAGCATGCTGAAAAGTTGGAACTTCCTATTTACAAAGGAGAGCGTTGTTTGGGTCCAATTTGATAACCTCTTAGCCTAAGTCAGTGGTCACTTTACCCAATGGTCATATTTGAGTTATAAGTAGCGTGCTGTCAGCCCCTGGCTTCTTATCTGTCTTGGACTTTTCAAGATTTATCCTCGAGATACAGAAAGGCTTCTTCATAGTAAGAGCTGTGAAGATGTGAAATAGACTCCCGCTCAGTAGATTGTTTTAAAAAAGATCTGAATGCATTCCAAAATGTATAAAAAATCACTCTGTGGCACTAATCCCCACAATGGCCGCTGATTTGGTTTTTACCAGTTGTGTAGTGGCAGCCAGGCAATCAGCAACATTCACTACTCTGGCTCAGTAAACTGTCTAGGGAGTTTCCTTTTTAAAGTTCATTGCAGAATATCTTGGATGGGGCACTCTTCTCTTTGCGGATAATTCCTAGCACAGTCCCTTCAACAGTAGCAAAGAAATGGACAAGCCTGGTATATCATAAGTAATGCTCCAGGCCAGGCAAGCCTTAGTATTAGTGCACAAGGGGTTACCAGCAGCCACAGTCACTAGGACCCCTCTCTCTGGTCTGACAGTGTCCCTGGGACTTGGAGGCCTCCCTCCAGACTCCCTACAGTCTCAGCAGTGAAGCTTCCAGACAGGATCCCTATTGAAACCTATCTCTTCAAAAAGAAATTGCAGCAGGTTAGACCCCCCAGCTATGCACAGCTTGGACCTCATTGAGACTGGAGGAATCTTCAGCTGAACTCCTAGAAGGGCAGCAATCAGAACTTCTCCTCCTGGAAAAGAACCCTGCTCTCTCAGGCTCCAAACTATTTATACCCCTTCCCAGCCACCATCTGGGCACACTCCACCAGGGATTGGCTGGAGCCACATAAATATTCAGGCTGCTCATTTGACTCACCCACCCACTACATTCTGATAGCTTCAGAAGACAGGTGGAACCAATCAAACCCAAAAGTAATCACAAGCTGCTCCACTGATTACAGAAGAGCCACAAGAACAAAATGTAATTATGTAAGTCAGGTTCCTACTATCTCCGGGGTTAGGTCCTCCCTCTTAAATTCTCTTTCTTCATCCCTCTTCTCTACCTCCCAACTTGGGAGGAGGGGAAGCTCTGTACTGGGGGTGGGTAATGTGGGAGAGGAGCTCTGTACAAGGGGGAGTGTGGGAGGAGGGGGAAGCTCTGTACTGGGGGGTGGGGGGGTGGGCGATGTGGAAGAGAAGCTCTGTACAAGGGGGAGTGTGGGAGGAGGGGGAAGCTCTGTACTGGGGGGTGGGGGGGGGGTGGGTGATGTGAGAGGAGCTCTGTACAAGGAGGAGTATGGGAGGAGGGGGAAGCTCTGTACTGGGGGATGGGGGTGGGGGGTGATGTGGGAGAGGAGCTCTGTACAAGGGGGAGTGTGGGAGGAGGGGGAAGCTCTGTACTGGGGGATGGGGGGGTGATGTGGGAGAGGAGCTCTGTACAAGGGGGAGTGTGGGAGGAGGGGGAAGCTCTGTACTGGGGGATGGGGGTGATGTGGGAGAGGAGCTCTGTACAAGGGGGAGTGTGGGAGGAGGGGGAAGCTCTGTACGGGGGGGTGGGGGGGTGGGCGATGTGGAAGAGAAGCTCTGTACAAGGGGGAGTGTGGGAGGAGGGGGAAGCTCTGTACTGGGGGGTGGGGGGGGTGGGTGATGTGAGAGGAGCTCTGTACAAGGAGGAGTATGGGAGGAGGGAGAAGCTCTGTACTGGGGGATGGGGGTGGGGGGTGATGTGGGAGAGGAGCTCTGTACAAGGGGGAGTGTGGGAGGAGGGGGAAGCTCTGTACTGGGGGATGGGGGGTGATGTGGGAGAGGAGCTCTGTACAAGGGGGAGTGTGGGAGGAGGGGGAAGCTCTGTACTGGGGGATGGGGGTGATGTGGGAGAGGAGCTCTGTGCGAGGGGGAGTGTGGGAGGAGGGGGAAGCTCTGTACAAGGGGGAGTGTGGGAGGAGGGGGAAGCTCTGTACTGGGGGATGGGGGGTGATGTGGGAGAGGAGCTCTGTACAAGGGGGAGTGTGGGAGGAGGGGGAAGCTCTGTACTGGGGGATGGGGGGGTGATGTGGGAGAGGAGCTCTGTACAAGGGGGAGTGTGGGAGGAGGGGGAAGCTCTGTACTGGGGGATGGGGGTGATGTGGGAGAGGAGCTCTGTACAAGGGGGAGTGTGGGAGGAGGGGGAAGCTCTGTACTGGGGGGTGGGGGGGTGGGCGATGTGGAAGAGAAGCTCTGTACAAGGGGGAGTGTGGGAGGAGGGGGAAGCTCTGTACTGGGGGGTGGGTGATGTGAGAGGAGCTCTGTACAAGGAGGAGTATGGGAGGAGGGGGAAGCTCTGTACTGGGGGATGGGGGTGGGGGGTGATGTGGGAGAGGAGCTCTGTACAAGGGGGAGTGTGGGAGGAGGGGGAAGCTCTGTACTGGGGGATGGGGGGTGATGTGGGAGAGGAGCTCTGTACAAGGGGGAGTGTGGGAGGAGGGGGAAGCTCTGTACTGGGGGATGGGGGTGATGTGGGAGAGGAGCTCTGTGCGAGGGGGAGTGTGGGAGGAGGGGGAAGCTCTGTACAAGGGGGAGTGTGGGAGGAGGGGGAAGCTCTGTACTGGGGGATGGGGGTGGGGGGTGATGTGGGAGAGGAGCTCTGTACAAGGGGGAGTGTGGGAGGAGGGGGAAGCTCTGTACTGGGGGATGGGGGGTGATGTGGGAGAGGAGCTCTGTACAAGGGGGAGTGTGGGAGGAGGGGGAAGCTCTGTACTGGGGGATGGGGGGGTGATGTGGGAGAGGAGCTCTGTACAAGGGGGAGTGTGGGAGGAGGGGGAAGCTCTGTACTGGGGGATGGGGGTGATGTGGGAGAGGAGCTCTGTACAAGGGGGAGTGTGGGAGGAGGGGGAAGCTCTGTACTGGGGGGTGGGGGGGTGGGCGATGTGGAAGAGAAGCTCTGTACAAGGGGGAGTGTGGGAGGAGGGGGAAGCTCTGTAGTGGGGGGTGGGTGATGTGAGAGGAGCTCTGTACAAGGAGGAGTATGGGAGGAGGGGGAAGCTCTGTACTGGGGGATGGGGGTGGGGGGTGATGTGGGAGAGGAGCTCTGTACAAGGGGGAGTGTGGGAGGAGGGGGAAGCTCTGTACTGGGGGATGGGGGGTGATGTGGGAGAGGAGCTCTGTACAAGGGGGAGTGTGGGAGGAGGGGGAAGCTCTGTACTGGGGGATGGGGGTGATGTGGGAGAGGAGCTCTGTGCGAGGGGGAGTGTGGGAGGAGGGGGAAGCTCTGTACAAGGGGGAGTGTGGGAGGAGGGGGAAGCTCTGTACTGGGGGATGGGGGTGGGGGGTGATGTGGGAGAGGAGCTCTGTACAAGGGGGAGTGTGGGAGGAGGGGGAAGCTCTGTACTGGGGGATGGGGGGTGATGTGGGAGAGGAGCTCTGTACAAGGGGGAGTGTGGGAGGAGGGGGAAGCTCTGTACTGGGGGATGGGGGGTGATGTGGGAGAGGAGCTCTGTACAAGGGGGAGTGTGGGAGGAGGGGGAAGCTCTGTACTGGGGGGTGGGGGGTGATGTGGGAGAGGAGCTCTGTACAAGGGGGAGTGTGGGAGGAGGGGGAAGCTCTGTACTGGGGGATGGGGGTGATGTGGGAGAGGAGCTCTGTGCGAGGGGGAGTGTGGGAGGAGGGGGAAGCTCTGTACAAGGGGGAGTGTGGGAGGAGGGGGAAGCTCTGTACTGGGGGATGGGGGTGGGGGGTGATGTGGGAGAGGAGCTCTGTACAAGGGGGAGTGTGGGAGGAGGGGGAAGCTCTGTACTGGGGGATGGGGGGTGATGTGGGAGAGGAGCTCTGTACAAGGGGGAGTGTGGGAGGAGGGGGAAGCTCTGTACTGGGGGATGGGGGTGATGTGGGAGAGGAGCTCTGTACAAGGGGGAGTGTGGGAGGAGGGGGAAGCTCTGTACTGGGGGATGGGGGTGATGTGGGAGAGGAGCTCTGTGCAAGGGGGAGTGTGGGAGGAGGGGGAAGCTCTGTACTGGGGGATGGGGGGTGATGTGGGAGAGGAGCTCTGTACAAGGGGGAGTGTGGGAGGAGGGGGAAGCTCTGTACTGGGGGATGGGGGTGATGTGGGAGAGGAGCTCTGTGCAAGGGGGAGTGTGGGAGGAGGAGGAAGCTCTGTACAAGGGGGAGTGTGGGAGGAGGGGGAAGCTCTGTACTGGGGGATGGTTAAAGACCTGGTGTAAGGAGGAGTGATGGGCCGACTTGTGATAAGGCGATTTCTACCTACCTCACGAAATATACCATAAGTGATTACAACCTTTAATCTATAGAGTCCAGCTAGCCAATGCATTTACAGCTATAACCAATGAAATCAATAACAGAATGAGAACTGTGCTAAAATATGAAGATCTAATTTCATACAGAATAGAAACGTTCAATTAATCAATTGGGGCACAAACTTTCTGCTGAATGGAAGGGGGGTCTGCTGTGCTGGAGGAGAAGTTTATGGGAAGGTTGGAGGAGTCCTTAAACTAGGATTGAGGGGGGAGGGGGAACCAGGGCCATCATAAGAGCATTAGAGCCCCCCGGGCAATACACTGGGGTCTTGTCTACACAATCACGCACCAGAATAAAAATGCAAATGATCAATAAGGATATATTTATTGGTACTTCCAACAAAATCAGTGTTTAAACATTAACACAACGTTTGGACAATATAACAGGAGCTTGAAAAGCAAGAAATTGAAAAAGAAGAAATGACAGATTGAAATGGGACAAAACACAAATTATTTATTACATTTGTGATACTTCTTTGTAGAGAATTCCTTTATGATTGGCTTGAAGTCAACGTTTTTTAGGATGTCATTTTCTATACACATGAGTGAAAGCCAGCTCAAACGCTGCCACCCCATTGTGCTTTTGATGGGCACACTGGCTGCGTTTGATGGGCACAGCGACAGCTTTGATGGGCACAGTGGCTGCATTTAATGGGCACAGTGGCAGCTACTGATGGGCACAGTGGCAGCTTTGATGGGCACAGTGGCTGCATTTGATGGGCACAGTGACAGCTTTGATGGGCACAGTGGCTGCGTTTGATGGGCACAGTGGCTGCATTTAATGGCACAGTGGCTGCGTTTGATGGGCACAGTGGAAGGTTTGATGGGCACATTGGCTGCGTTTGATGGGCACAGTGGCAGCTTTTGATGGGCACACTGGCTGCTTTTAATGGCACAGTGGCTGCGTTTAATGGCACAGTGGCTGCATTTGATGGGCACAGTGACAGCTTTGATGGGCACAGTGGCTGCGTTTGATGGGCACAGTGGCTGCGTTTAATGGCACAGTGGCTGCATTTAATGGCACAGTGGCTGCGTTTGATGGGCACAGTGGAAGGTTTGATGGGCACATTGGCTGCGTTTGATGGGCACAGTGGCTGTGTTTGATGGGCACAGTGGCAGCTTTTGATGGGCACACTGGCTGCGTTTAATGGCACAGTGGCTGCGTTTAATGGCACAGTGGCTGCATTTGATGGGCACAGTGGCAGCTTTGATGGGCACAGTGGCAGCATTTGATGGGCACAGTGGCAGCATTTAATGGCACAGTGACTGCATTTGATGGGCACAGTGGCAGCTTTTGATGGGCACAGTGGCAGCGTTTGATGGGCACAGTGGCTACATTTGATGGGCACAGTGGCAGCTTTTGATGGGCACAGTGGCAGCGTTTGATGGGCACAGTGGCTGCATTTGATGTTCACAGTGGCAGCTTTTGATGGGCACAGTGGCAGCATTGATGGGCACAGTGGCTGTTTTTGATGGGCACAGTGGCTGTGTTTGATATGTACAGTGTCAGCTTTGATGGGCACAGTGGCTGTGTTTGATGAGCACAGTGGCAGTATTTGATGGGCACAGTGGCAGCTTTTGATGGGCACAGTGGCTGTGTTTGATGGGCACAGTGGCTGTGTTTGATATGCACAGTGTCAGCTTTGATGGGCACAGTGGCTGTGTTTGATGAGCACAGTGGCTGTGTTTGATGGGCACAGTGGCTGTGTTTGATGGGCACAGTGGCTGTGTTTGATGAGCACAGTGGCAGCTTTTGATGGGCATGGTGGCTGTTTTTGATGGGCACAGTGGCTGCGTTTGATGGGCACAGTGGCTGCATTTGATGGGCACAGTGGAAGGTTTGATGGGCACAGTGGCTGTGTTTGATGGGCACAGTGGCTGTGTTTGATGAGCACAGTGGCAGCTTTTGATGGGCACAGTGGTTGTTTTTGATGGGCACAGTGGCTGCGTTTGATGGGCACAGTGGCTGCATTTGATGAGCACAGTGGCAGCTTTTGATGGGCACAGTGGCTGTGTTTGATGGGCACAGTGGCAGCTTTTGATGGGCACAGTGGTTGTTTTTGATGGGCACAGTGGCTGCGTTTGATGGGCACAGTGGCTGCGTTTGATGAGCACAGTGGCAGCTTTTGATGGGCACAGTGGCTGTGTTTGATGAGCACAGTGGCAGCTTTTGATGGGCACAGTGGTTGTTTTTGATGGGCACAGTGGCTGCGTTTGATGGGCACAGTGGCTGCGTTTGATGAGCACAGTGGCAGCTTTTGATGGGCACAGTGGTTGTTTTTGATGGGCACAGTGGCTGCATTTGATGGGCACAGTGGCTGCATTTGATGGGCACAGTGGCTGCGTTTGATGAGCACAGTGGCAGCTTTTGATGGGCACAGTGGCAGCTTTTGATGGGCACAGTGGCTGTGTTTGTTGAGCACAGTGGCAGCTTTTGATGGGCACAGTGGCTGCGTTTGATGAGCACAGTGGCAGCTTTTGATGGGCACAGTGGCAGCTTTTGATGGGCACAGTGGCTGTGTTTGTTGAGCACAGTGGCAGCTTTTGATGGGCACAGTGGCAGCTTTTGATGGGCACAGTGGCAGCATTTGATGGGCACAGTGGCTGTGTTTGATGGGCACAGTGGCAGCGTTTGATGGGCACAGTGGCTGCATTTGATGGGCACAGTGGCTGTGTTTGATATGCACAGTGGCAGTGTTTGATGGGCACAGTGGCTGTGTTTGATGAGCACAGTGGCAGCTTTTGATGGGCACGGTGGCAGCGTTTGATGGGCACAGTGGCTGCGTTTGATGGGCACAGTGGCTGTGTTTGATGAGCACAGTGGCAGCTTTTGATGGGCACAGTGGCTGTTTTTGATGGGCACAGTGGCTGCGTTTGATGAGCACAGTGGCAGCTTTTGATGGGCACAGTGGCTGTGTTTGTTGAGCACAGTGGCAGTTTTTGATGGGCAAAGTGGCAGCTTTTGATGGGCACAGTGGCTGCATTTGATGGGCACAGTGGCAGCTTTTGATGGGCACAGTGGCAGCTTTGATGGGCACAGTGGATGTTTTTGATGGGCACAGTGGCTGTGTTTGATATGTACAGTGGCAGCTTTGATGGGCACAGTGGCTGCATTTGATGGGCACAGTGGCAGCTTTTGATGGGCACAGTGGCAGCTTTGATGGGCACAGTGGATGTTTTTGATGGGCACAGTGGCTCTGTTTGATATGTACAGTGGCAGCTTTTGATGGGCACAGTGGCTGTGTTTGTTGAGCACAGTGGCAGCTTTTGATGGGCACAGTGGCAGCTTTTGATGGGCACAGTGGCAGCTTTTGATGGGCACAGTGGATGTGTTTGTTGAGCACAGTGGCAGCTTTTGATGGGCACAGTGGCAGCTTTTGATGGGCACAGTGGCTGTGTTTGATGAGCACAGTGGCAGCTTTTGATGGGCACAGTGGCAGCGTTTGATGGGCACAGTGGCTGTGTTTGATGGGCACAGTGGCAGCATTTGATGGGCACAGTGGCTGTGTTTGATGGGCACAGTGGCAGCTTTTGATGGGCACAGTGGCAGCTTTGATGGGCACAGTGGCTGTGTTTGATATGTACAGTGGCAGCTTTGATGGGCACAGTGGCTGTGTTTGATATGTACAGTGGCAGCTTTGATGGGCACAGTGGCTGTGTTTGATGGGCACAGTGGCTGTGTTTGATGAGCACAGTGGCAGCTTTTGATGGGCACGGTGGCAGCGTTTAATGGGCACAGTGGCTGCGTTTGATGGGCACAGTGGCTGTGTTTGATGGGCACAGCGGCTGTGTTTGATGAGCACAGTGGCAGCTTTTGATGGGCACGGTGGCAGCGTTTAATGGGCACAGTGGCTGCGTTTGATGGGCACAGTGGCTGTGTTTGATGAGCACAGTGGCAGCTTTTGATGGGCACACTGGCTGCGTTTGATGGGCACAGCGACAGCTTTGATGGGCACAGTGGCTGCATTTAATAGCACAGTGGCTGCGTTTAATGGCACAGTGGCTGCATTTGATGGGCACAGTGACAGCTTTGATGGGCACAGTGGCTGCGTTTGATGGGCACAGTGGCTGTGTTTGATGGGCACAGTGGCAGCTTTTGATGGGCACACTGGCTGCGTTTAATGGCACAGTGGCTGCGTTTAATGGCACAGTGGCTGCATTTGATGGGCACAGTGGCAGCTTTGATGGGCACAGTGGCAGCGTTTGATGGGCACAGTGGCAGCATTTAATGGCACAGTGACTGCATTTGATGGGCACAGTGGCAGCTTTTGATGGGCACAGTGGCAGCGTTTGATGGGCACAGTGGCTACATTTGATGGGCACAGTGGCAGCTTTTGATGGGCACAGTGGCAGCGTTTGATGGGCACAGTGGCTGCATTTGATGTTCACAGTGGCAGCTTTTGATGGGCACAGTGGCAGCATTGATGGGCACAGTGGCTGTTTTTGATGGGCACAGTGGCTGTGTTTGATATGTACAGTGTCAGCTTTGATGGGCACAGTGGCAGCTTTTGATGGGCACAGTGGCTGTGTTTGATATGCACAGTGGCAGCTTTGATGGGCATAGTGGCTGTGTTTGATGGGCACAGTGGCTGTGTTTGATGGGCACAGTGGCTGTGTTTGATGAGCACAGTGGCAGCTTTTGATGGGCATGGTGGATGTTTTTGATGGGCACAGTGGCTGCGTTTGATGGGCACAGTGGCTGCGTTTGATGGGCACAGTGGCGGTGTTTGATGAGCACAGTGGCAGCTTTTGATGGGCACAGTGGCTGTGTTTGATGGGCACAGTGGCAGCTTTTGATGGGCACAGTGGTTGTTTTTGATGGGCACAGTGGCTGCGTTTGATGGGCACAGTGGCTGCGTTTGATGAGCACAGTAGCAGCTTTTGATGGGCACAGTGGCTGCGTTTGATGAGCACAGTGGCAGCTTTTGATGGGCACAGTGGTTGTTTTTGATGGGCACAGTGGCTGCGTTTGATGGGCACAGTGGCTGCATTTGATGAGCACAGTGGCAGCTTTTGATGGGCACAGTGGCTGCGTTTGATGAGCACAGTGGCAGCTTTTGATGGGCACAGTGGCAGCTTTTGATGGGCACAGTGGCAGCATTTGATGGGCACAGTGGCTGTGTTTGATGGGCACAGTGGCAGCGTTTGATGGGCACAGTGGCTGCATTTGATGGGCACAGTGGCAGCTTTGATGGGCACAGTGGATGTTTTTGATGGGCACAGTGGCTGTGTTTGATATGTACAGTGGCAGCTTTGATGGTCACAGTGGCAGCTTTTGATGGGCACAGTGGCAGTGTTTGATGGACACAGTGGCTGTGTTTGATGAGCACAGTGGCAGCTTTTGATGGGCACAGTGGCTGTTTTTGATGGGCACAGTGGCTGCGTTTGATGAGCACAGTGGCAGCTTTTGATGGGCACAGTGGCAGCTTTTGATGGGCACAGTGGCTGTGTTTGTTGAGCACAGTGGCAGCGTTTGATGGGCACAGTGGCTGCATTTGATGGGCACAGTGGCAGCTTTTGATGGGCACAGTGGCAGCTTTGATGGGCACAGTGGATGTTTTTGATGGGCACAGTGGCTGTGTTTGATATGTACAGTGGCAGCTTTGATGGGCACAGTGGCAGCTTTTGATGGGCACAGTGGCTGCATTTGATGGGCACAGTGGCAGCTTTGATGGGCACAGTGGATGTTTTTGATGGGCACAGTGGCTGTGTTTGATATGTACAGTGGCAGCTTTGATGGGCACAGTGGCAGCTTTTGATGGGCACAGTGGCTGTGTTTGTTGAGCACAGTGGCTGCATTTGATGGGCACAGTGGCAGCTTTTGATGGGCACAGTGGCAGCTTTGATGGGCACAGTGGATGTTTTTGATGGGCACAGTGGCTGTGTTTGATATGTACAGTGGCAGCTTTGATGGGCACAGTGGCAGCTTTTGATGGGCACAGTGGCTGCATTTGATGGGCACAGTGGCAGCTTTGATGGGCACAGTGGATGTTTTTGATGGGCACAGTGGCTGTGTTTGATATGTACAGTGGCAGCTTTGAGGGGCACAGTGGCAGCTTTTGATGGGCACAGTGGCTGTGTTTGTTGAGCACAGTGGCAGCTTTTGATGGGCACAGTGGCAGCTTTTGATGGGCACAGTGGCAGCTTTTGATGGGCACAGTGGATGTGTTTGTTGAGCACAGTGGCAGCTTTTGATGGGCACAGTGGCAGCTTTTGATGGGCACAGTGGCTGTGTTTGATGAGCACAGTGGCAGCTTTTGATGGGCACAGTGGCAGCGTTTGATGGGCACAGTGGCTGTGTTTGATGGGCACAGTGGCAGCGTTTGATGGGCACAGAGGCTGCATTTGATGGGCACAGTGGCAGCTTTTGATGGGCACAGTGGCAGCTTTGATGGGCACAGTGGCTGTGTTTGATATGTACAGTGGCAGCTTTGATGGGCACAGTGGCTGTGTTTGATATGTACAGTGGCAGCTTTGATTGGCACAGTGGCTGTGTTTGATGAGCACAGTGGCTGTGTTTGATATGCACAGTGGCAGCTTTGATGGGCACAGTGGCTGTGTTTGATGAGCACAGTGGCAGCTTTTGATGGGCACGGTGGCAGCGTTTGATGGGCACAGTGGCTGCGTTTGATGGGCACAGTGGCTGTGTTTGATGAGCACAGTGGCAGCTTTTTATGGGCACAGTGGCTGTTTTTGATGGGCACAGTGGCTGCGTTTGATGAGCACAGTGGCAGCTTTTGATGGGCACAGTGGCTGTGTTTGTTGAGCACAGTGGCAGTTTTTGATGGGCACAGTGGCAGCTTTGATGGGCACAGTGGCAGCTTTTGATGGGCACAGTGGCTGCATTTGATGGGCACAGTGGCAGCTTTTGATGGGCACAGTGGCAGCTTTGATGGGCACAGTGGATGTTTTTGATGGGCACAGTGGCTGTGTTTGATATGTACAGTGGCAGCTTTGAGGCGCACAGTGGCAGCTTTTGATGGGCACAGTGGCTGTGTTTGTTGAGCACAGTGGCAGCTTTTGATGGGCACAGTGGCAGCTTTTGATGGGCACAGTGGCAGCTTTTGATGGGCACAGTGGATGTGTTTGTTGAGCACAGTGGCAGCTTTTGATGGGCACAGTGGCTGTGTTTGATGAGCACAGTGGCAGCTTTTGATGGGCACAGTGGCAGCGTTTGATGGCTGTGGAGCTTGGTGTAAGTGGAGCTGGATTAAGTGGGAGTTAAAAACAAGTGTTAGAGTATACAAGTCTTGCTGTCTGTTGGTGTGTGTATTGCTGCTGTCTGCTGGTGTGTGTATTGCTGCTGTCTGTTGGTGTGTGTATTGCTGCTGTCTGTTGGTGTGTGTATTGCTGCTGTCTATTGGTGTGTGTATTGCTGCTGTCTATTGGTGTGTGTATTGCTGCTGTCTGTTGGTGTGTGTATTGCTGCTGTCTGTTGGTGTGTGTATTGCTGCTGTCTGTTGGTGTTTGCTGGGTTGCATTTTGGGGACTTTTCCTTTTAGTTTTTAATTTGCCTTTTGCTGTCACTTTTTAAATAGCTTTTTTTTTTTCTGTTTCATCAGTCTATCAATTAAGGGGTGTGGTTAATTGCTCCCAGGTGCCTATTTAACTTGTTGTAGGACTCAGTTTGAGCGTGCTGTTTGAAGCTGTGGAGCTTGGTGTAAGTGGAGCTGGATTAAGTGGGAGTTAAAAACAAGTGTTAGAGTATACAAGTCTTGCTGTCTGCTGGTGTGTGTATTGCTGCTGTCTGTTGGTGTGTGTATTGCTGCTGTCTGTTGGTGTGTGTATTGCTGCTGTCTGTTGGTGTGTGTATTGCTGCTGTCTGTTGGTGTTTGCTGGGTTGCATTTTGGGGACTTTTCCTTTTAGTTTTTAATTTGCCTTTTGCTGTCACTTTTTAAATAGCTTTTTTTTTTTCTGTTTCATCAGTCTATCAATTAAGGGGTGTGGTTAATTGCTCCCAGGTGCCTATTTAACTTGTTGTAGGACTCAGTTTGAGCGTGCTGTTTGAAGCTGTGGAGCTTGGTGTAAGTGGAGCTGGATTAAGTGGGAGTTAAAAACAAGTGTTAGAGTATACAAGTCTTGCTGTCTGCTGGTGTGTGTATTGCTGCTGTCTGTTGGTGTGTGTATTGCTGCTGTCTGTTGGTGTGTGTATTGCTGCTGTCTGTTGGTGTGTGTATTGCTGCTGTCTGTTGGTGTTTGCTGGGTTGCATTTTGGGGACTTTTCCTTTTAGTTTTTAATTTGCCTTTTGCTGTCACTTTTTAAATAGCTTTTTTTTTTTCTGTTTCATCAGTCTATCAATTAAGGGGTGTGGTTAATTGCTCCCAGGTGCCTATTTAACTTGTTGTAGGACTCAGTTTGAGCGTGCTGTTTGAAGCTGTGGAGCTTGGTGTAAGTGGAGCTGGATTAAGTGGGAGTTAAAAACAAGAGTTTAAAACAGGAGGTTATAACAGGGGTCATAGTACCTGTGTAGTGTGAGTATCTGAGTGTTGTCTGAGTAGTGTGTGTGTGGATCGTTAGTACTTGTGTATTGTCTTGTACCTGTGTATTGTCTTGAGTATTAGTGCCAGGAAGCTAGTTGTTAGGTAATTTGGACAGGGTAAAATCCCCAAATCCTCACTAAATTTAATAGGTACGATGCCCGGCGGGTGTGGAGAGGCGACTCTTTGTACATCTTGCCACATGTATGCGTTCCTTGATCATCCGATCGAGGGCGAATACTGCTGTGCAAAATGGAAGCACATTGTTTCCCTGGAAGCCCAGGTTCTGAATCTGGGGAAGCAACTGTCAGCACTGAGAAGTCCCTCCATACTAAAGGTGAGCCAGGAATGTACACGGCAGGTGCCGGCAGGGGCCAGCACAGAGGCGGGTGGAGACAAAGAGGTGCAGGCACTAGCAAAGAGTAGATGGGTGACAGTTAGGAGGGGTAGAGGGGGAAGTGCCAGGGAGGCCGATCCAGAACTGGAGCATCCCAATAAGTACGCTCCATTGAGTGACATTGGTGTAACCAGTCAGGGACCAGCACTGCTGGAGATGAGGGACTCTCCTAGCTGCCAGGGGAAGAACCCCTCCAGTAAGAGTGGGGGGGCAGCAAAGGGAAAGGAAAGACAGATTCTGGTGGTAGGGGACTCAATTCTTAGAAGGACAGAGAGGGCAATCTGTAACCAAGACCTGAAGCGCCGAACAGTATGTTGTCTACCGGGCGCTCGGGTTCGGCACATCACGGATCTTGTGGACAGATTACTGGGAGGGGCTGGGGAAGACCCGGCTGTCATGGTGCACGTTGGCACCAATGACAAAGTCAGAGGCAGATGGAGTGTCCTAAAGAACGATTTTAGGGACTTAGGAGCTAAATTGAGGAAAAGGACCTCCAAGGTAGTGTTCTCAGGAATACTACCGGTACATCGAGCCACACCAGAGAGGCAGAGGGAGATTAGGGAAGTAAACAAGTGGCTGAAGAGCTGGTGTAGTAAGGAGGGGTTTGGGTTCCTGGAGGACTGGGCCGACTTCTCAGTCGGTAACCGGTACTATAGAAGGGACGGACTGCACCTAAATGAGGAGGGTGCAGATCTGCTGGGAATGAAGATGGCCAAAAAGTTAGAGGGGTTTTTAAACTAGGCGATGGGGGGGAGGGTCCAGAGACAGTGATAGCCAGCGCGGAAGATATTCCAGAGGGTAGTATTGGGGGCATTAGTGGTAGGTTAACCAAAGCACAAAAACACAAGGTGAGTATAGTAGCAAGTCCAAGTTGCAATCTTGAAACACCCAATACGAGGACAATATGCGACCGGTCTAAACTATGTGGCATGTTCACCAATGCCAGGAGCCTGGCGGACAAGATGGGTGAACTAGAGATACTGTTGTACAAGGAGGATTTGGATTTTGTGGGAATTTCAGAGACCTGGTTCAACAGCTCTCATGATTGGCTGGCAAACATTCAAGGGTATACCCTATACCGCAAGGATAGAGAGGGTAAAAAAGGGGGAGGGGTATGCCTATATATCAAGAATAATGTACAAGTGAATGTGAGAGATGACATCACTGAGGGGGCTAGAGAGGAGGTGGAATCTTTATGGGTAGAGCTCCAAAGGGATGAAGCTAAGGGGAAAATAATACTGGGAGTATGCTATAGGCCCCCTAACCTAAGGGAGGAAGTGGAGACGGATCTCCTATCACAAATTGGATTAGCAGCAAGGATGGGAAGTGTTATCATAATGGGGGATTTTAATTATCCAGACATAGACTGGGCGGAGGGAACCGCGCATTCATTTAAGGCTCGCCAGTTCCTTAATGTCTTGCAGGACAATTTTATGGGTCAGATGGTAGACGCACCAACTAGAAATAAAACATTACTAGATCTACTGATTACCAACAATACAGACCTGATAACAGATGTAGAAATACGGGACAATTTAGGTAACAGCGATCACAGGTCAATTAGTTTCAGTATAAATCACACAAATAGGAGACATGAAGGGAACACAAAGACACTGAATTTCAAAAGAGCCAACTTCCCTAAACTACAAACCTTGCTAAAAGGCATAAATTGGGATAAAATATTAGGAACAAAGAATACAGAGGAGAGATGGGTTTGCTTTAAGAGCATATTAAATAAGGGCATTAGCCAATGTATCCCATTGGGTAATAAATTTAAAAGAGCGAACAAACATCCTGGATGGCTTAACTCCAATGTAAAAATGCATATAAAAGCAAAGGAGAAGGCCTTCAAAAAATACAAGGTTGAGGGATCATCCACAGCATTCAGAATTTATAAAGAATGCAATAAGAAATGTAAGGGTGCAATTAGGATGGCTAAGATAGAACATGAAAGACACATAGCGGAGGAGAGCAAAAAAAATCCCAAGAAATTCTTTAAGTATGTTAACAGTAAAAAAGGGAGGACAGACCATATTGGCCCCATAAAGAATGAGGAAGGACATCTGGTTACAAAGGATGGGGAGATGGCAGAGGTATTGAATTTATTCTTCTCCTCAGTCTTCACGAGTGAATCGGGGGGCTTCAGTAACCAAAACTGCAGTGTTTATCCTCATGACACAACACAGGAAGCACCTACATGGTTAACAGAGGACGGAATTAAAATTAGACTTGAGAAACTTAACATTAATAAATCACCGGGACCAGATGGCTTGCATCCGAGGGTACTTAGGGAACTCAGTCAGGTGATTGCCAGACCGTTGTTCCTAATTTTTACAGACAGTCTATTGACTGGAATGGTACCAGCTGATTGGAGAAAAGCCAATGTAGCACCAATATTTAAAAAGGGCCCAAAAAACATCCCTGGGAATTACAGACCAGTTAGCCTAACATCAATAGTATGTAAACTCTTGGAGGGGATGATAAGGGACTATATACAAGATTTTAGTAATAAGAATGATATCATTAGCAGTAATCAGCATGGATTCATGAAGAATCGTTCTTGCCAAACCAATCTATTAACCTTCTATGAGGAGGTGAGTTGCCATCTAGATAAAGGAAGGCCCGTAGACGTGGTGTATCTGGATTTTACAAAGTCATTTGACACAGTTCCCCATAAACGTTTACTGTACAAAATAAGGTGCGTTAGCATGGACCATAGGGTGAGTACATGGATTGAAAACTGGCTACAAGGGCGAGTTCAGAGGGTGGTGATAAATGGGGAGTACTCAGAATGGTCAGGGGTGGGTAGTGGGGTCCCCCAGGGTTCTGTGCTGGGACCAATCCTATTTAATTTGTTCATAAACGACCTGGAGGATGGGATAAACAGTTCCATCTCTGTATTTGCAGACGATACTAAGCTAAGCAGGGCAATAACTTCTCCACAGGATGTGGAAATCTTGCAAAAAGACCTGAACAAATTAATGGGGGAGGGGCGACTACATGGCAAATGAGGTTCAATGTAGAAAAATGTAAAATAATGCATTTGGGTGGCAAAAATATGAATGCAATCTATACACTGGGGGGAGAACCTCTGGGGGGATCTAGGATGGAAAAGGACTTGGGGGTCCTAGTGGATGATAGGCTCAGCAATGACATGCAATGCCAAGCTGCTGCTAACAAAGCAAACAGAATATTGGCATTAAAAGGGGGATCAACTCCAGAGATAAAACGATAATTCTCCCGCTCTACAAGACTCTGGTCCGCCCGCACCTGGAGTATGCTGTCCAGTTCTGGGCACCAGTCCTCAGGAAGGATGTACTGGAAATGGAGCGACTACAAAGAAGGACAACAAAGCTAATAAAGGGTCTGGAGGATCTTAGTTATGAGGAAAGGTTGTGAGCTCTGAACTTATTCTCTCTGGAGAAGAGACGCTTGAGAGGGATATGATTTCAATTTACAAATACTGTACTGGTGACCCCACAATAGGGATAAAACTTTTTCGCAGAAGAGAGTTTAATAAGACTCGTGGCCACTCATTACAATTAGAAGAAAAGAGGTTTAACCTTAAACTACGTAGAGGGTTCTTTACTGTAAGAGCGGCAAGGATGTGGAATTCCCTTCCACAGGCGGTGGTCTCAGCGGGGAGCATTGATAGCTTCAAGAAACTATTAGATAATCACCTGAATGACCGCAATATACAGGGATATGTAATGTAATACTGACACATAATCACACACATAGGTTGGACTTGATGGACTTGTGTCTTTTTTCAACCTCACCTACTATGTAACTATGTAACTATGTAACTATGGGCACAGTGGCTGTGTTTGATGGGCACAGTGGCAGCGTTTGATGGGCACAGTGGCTGCATTTGATGGGCACAGTGGCAGCTTTTGATGGGCACAGTGGCAGCTTTGATGGGCACAGTGGCTGTGTTTGATATGTACAGTGGCTGTGTTTGATATGTACAGTGGCAGCTTTGATGGGCACAGTGGCTGTGTTTGATATGTACAGTGGCAGCTTTGATGGGCACAGTGGCTGTGTTTGATGGGCACAGTGGCTGTGTTTGATATGCACAGTGGCAGTGTTTGATGGGCACAGTGGCTGTGTTTGATGAGCACAGTGGCAGCTTTTGATGGGCACGGTGGCAGCGTTTGATGGGCACAGTGGCTGCGTTTGATGGGCACAGTGGCAGCTTTTGATGGGCACGGTGGCAGCGTTTGATGGGCACAGTGGCTGCGTTTGATGAGCACAGTGGCAGCTTTTGATGGGCACAGTGGCTGTTTTTGATGGGCACAGTGGCTGCGTTTGATGAGCACAGTGGCAGCTTTTGATGGGCACAGTGGCTGTGTTTGTTGAGCACAGTGGCAGTTTTTGATGGGCAAAGTGGCAGCTTTTGATGGGCACAGTGGCTGCATTTGATGGGCACAGTGGCTGTGTTTTATGAGCACAGTGGCAGCTTTTGATGGGCACAGTGGCTGTTTTTGATGGGCACAGTGGCTGCGTTTGATGAGCATAGTGGCAGCTTTTGATGGGCACAGTGGCAGCTTTTGATGGGCACAGTGGCTGTGTTTGTTGAGCACAGTGGCAGCTTTTTATGGGCACAGTGGCAGCTTTTGATGGGCACAGTGGCTGTGTTTGATGAGCACAGTGGCAGCTTTTGATGGGCACAGTGGCAGCGTTTGATGGGCACAGTGGCTGTGTTTGATGGGCACAGTGGCAGCGTTTGATGGGCACAGTGGCTGCATTTGATGGGCCCAGTGGCTGTTTTTGATGGGCACAGTGGCTGTGTTTGATATGTACAGTGGCAGCTTTGATGTGCACAGTGGCTGTGTTTGATGGGCACAGTGGCTGTGTTTGATATGCACAGTGGCAGCTTTGATGGGCACAGTGGCTTTGTTTGATGGGCACAGTGGCAGCTTTTGATAGGCACAGTGGCTGTTTTTGATGGGCACAGTGGCTGTGTTTGATATGTACAGTGGCAGCTTTGATGGGCACAGTGGCTGTGTTTGATGGGCACAGTGGCTGTGTTTGATATGCACAGTGGCAGCTTTGATGGGCACAGTGGCTTTGTTTGATGGGCACAGTGGCTGTGTTTGATGAGCACAGTGGCAGCTTTTGATGGGCACGGTGGCAGCGTTTGATGGGCACAGTGGCTGCATTTGATGGGCACAGTGGCTGTGTTTGATGAGCACAGTGGCAGCTTTTGATGGGCACAGTGGCTGCGTTTGATGAGCACAGTGGCAGCTTTTGATGGGCACAGTGGCAGCTTTTGATGGGCACAGTGGCTGTGTTTGTTTAGCACAGTGGCAGCTTTTGATGGGCACAGTGGCAGCTTTTGATGGGCACAGTGGCTGTGTTTGATAAGCACAGTGGCAGCTTTTGATGGGCACAGTGGCAGCTTTTGATGGGCACAGTGGCTACATTTGATGGGCACAGTGGCTGTGTTTGATGGGCACAGTGGCAGCGTTTGATGGGCACAGTGGCAGCGTTTGATGGGCACAGTGGCAGCTTTTGATGGGCACAGTGGCAGCTTTGATGGGCACAGTGGATGTTTTTGATGGGCACAGTGGCTGTGTTTGATATGTACAGTGGCAGCTTTGATGGGCACAGTAGCAGCATTTGATGGGCACAGTGACTGTGTTTGATGAGCACAGTGGCAGCTTTTGATGGGCACAGTGGCTGTTTTTGATGGGCACAGTGGCTGCATTTGATGAGCACAGTGGCAGCTTTTGATGGGCACAGTGGCAGCTTTTGATGGGCACAGTGGCTGTGTTTGTTGAGCACCGTGGCAGCTTTTGATGGGCACAGTGGCAGCTTTTGATGGGCACAGTGGCTGTGTTTGATGAGCACAGTGGCAGCTTTTGATGGGCACAGTGGCCGCTTGATGAGCACAGTGGCTGTGTTTGTTGAGCACAGTGGCAGCTTTTGATGGGCACAGTGGCAGCTTTTGATGGGCACAGTGGCTGTGTTTGATGAGCACAGTGGCAGAGTTTGATGGGCACAGTGGCAGAGTTTGATGGGCACAGTGGCAGCTTTTGATGGGCACAGTGGCTGTGTTTGATGAGCACAGTGGCAGAGTTTGATGGGCACAGTGGCAGAGTTTGATGGGCACAGTGGCTGTGTTTGATGGGCACAGTGGCAGCGTTTGATGGGCACAGTGGCTGCATTTGATGGGCACAGTGGCAGATTTTGATGGGCACAGTGGCAGCTTTGATGGGCACAGTGGCTGTGTTTGATATGTACAGTGGTAGCTTTGATGGGCACAGTGGCTATTTTTGATGGGCACAGTGGCTGTGTTTGATATGTACAGTGGCTGTGTTTGATGGGCACAGTGGCAGCTTTTGATGGGCACAGTGGCTGTGTTTGTTGAGCACAGTGGCAGCTTTTGATGGGCACAGTGGCTGTGTTTGATGAGCACAGTGGCAGCTTTTGATGGGCACAGTGGCCGCTTGATGAGCACAGTGGCTGTGTTTGTTGAGCACAGTGGCAGCTTTTGATGGGCACAGTGGCAGCTTTTGATGGGCACAGTGGCTGTGTTTGATGAGCACAGTGGCAGAGTTTGATGGGCACAGTGGCAGAGTTTGATGGGCACAGTGGCTGTGTTTGATGGGCACAGTGGCAGCGTTTGATGGGCACAGTGGCTGCATTTGATGGGCACAGTGGCAGATTTTGATGGGCACAGTGGCAGCTTTGATGGGCACAGTGGCAGCTTTTGATGGGCACAGTGGCTGTGTTTGATATGTACAGTGGTAGCTTTGATGGGCACAGTGGCTATTTTTGATGGGCACAGTGGCTGTGTTTGATATGTACAGTGGCTGTGTTTGATGGGCACAGTGGCTGTTTTTGATGGGCACAGTGGCTGTGTTTGATGAGCACAGTGGCAGCTTTTGATGGGCACAGTGGCCGCTTGATGAGCACAGTGGCTGTGTTTGTTGAGCACAGTGGCAGCTTTTGATGGGCACAGTGGCAGCTTTTGATGGGCACAGTGGCTGTGTTTGATGAGCACAGTGGCAGAGTTTGATGGGCACAGTGGCAGAGTTTGATGGGCACAGTGGCTGTGTTTGATGGGCACAGTGGCAGCGTTTGATGGGCACAGTGGCTGCATTTGATGGGCACAGTGGCAGATTTTGATGGGCACAGTGGCAGCTTTGATGGGCACAGTGGCAGCTTTTGATGGGCACAGTGGCTGTGTTTGATATGTACAGTGGTAGCTTTGATGGGCACAGTGGCTATTTTTGATGGGCACAGTGGCTGTGTTTGATATGTACAGTGGCTGTGTTTGATGGGCACAGTGGCTGTTTTTGATGGGCACAGTGGCTGTGTTTGATGTGCACAGTGGCTGTGTTTGATATGTACAGTGGTAGCTTTGATGGGCACAGTGGCTATTTTTGATGGGCACAGTGGCTATTTTTGATGGGCACAGTGGCTATTTTTGATATGTACAGTGGCTGTGTTTGATATGTACAGTGGCTGTGTTTGATATGTACAGTGGCTGTGTTTGATATGTACAGTGGCTGTGTTTGATGGGCACAGTGGCTCTGTTTGATATGTACAGTGGTAGCTTTGATGGGCACAGTGGCTATTTTTGATGGGCACAGTGGCTGTGTTTGATATGTACAGTGGCTGTGTTTGATGGGCACAGTGGCTGTGTTTGATGGGCACAGTGGCTGTGTTTGATATGTACAGTGGTAGCTTTGATGGGCACAGTGGCTATTTTTGATGGGCACAGTGGCTATTTTTGATATGTACAGTGGCTGTGTTTGATATGTACAGTGGCTGTGTTTGATATGTACAGTGGCTGTGTTTGATATGTACAGTGGCTGTGTTTGATGGGCACAGTGGCTCTGTTTGATATGTACAGTGGTAGCTTTGATGGGCACAGTGGCTATTTTTGATGGGCACAGTGGCTGTGTTTGATGAGCACAGTGGCTGTGTTTGATGGGCACAGTGGCTGTGTTTGATGAGCACAACTTGAACTTACTTTAAGTCTTACAGTTAGACTTACTTGAGGCCGCCGGCCTGGTGCAGTGCAGTGAGTGGCAAGTGCAAGGCAGCTATCAATCCCAGGGCCGAAAGTTTTGCTCCGCTACCTCTGAGCCCCGCTGTCTGAAGAACATGGCAGAGGTGGGCGGAGCATGTTCACTAGCCGTGGAGGGCTGGAGGCGGCGCGCTATTAATGGTGGGGCGGCCGCGGCCTCAGACTGAGACTGACGTCACTGGTTGCTAGTTAGACACCGGGCAGGCGGCGATTCTAGCAAGTGAGCAAC
Organism: Aquarana catesbeiana; assembly: GCF_042186555.1. Classification (NCBI taxonomy): domain Eukaryota; kingdom Metazoa; phylum Chordata; class Amphibia; order Anura; family Ranidae; genus Aquarana; species Aquarana catesbeiana. Next base: position 2,148,185 of record NC_133324.1, on the reverse strand, counting down.
CAGTGCAGTGCAGTCAGTCATCTGCAGCAGATTGCAGCTCTGAGGATCGGCCCTAGGTGGGGGCCCTCTAGGCAAGTGGGGCCCCCGGGCAAATGCCCAGTGTGCCCAGTGGAAAAAACGGCCCTGGGGTGAACTAGATTCCAATTATGCAGACAGATCCGTTAGGGGTCAGACATTAATGGAGGGTGGAATGGGGATAGATAGGGGAAGGGTTATGGCAGGTCACTAAAAGGTTCCCATGTTGACAAACATTGGAAATTATAGTACTACTAAAAAAGATATGCAAAACACCAGCGCAAAATGTAATATTGCATTAAAGGGTTTGTTCACCAGAAGTCTGCCAAGCAAAATATTTGAGTTGGAGGTTCTGGTGCACGAGGAGAACTATGATCTAATTGGTATTGTTGAATCTTGGCTTCACTCTTCACATGACTGGGCTATTAATATTCTTGGCTATGCTCTCTTTCAGAAAGACAGGGTAAAACAGAGGGGGGTGGTGTCTGTCTCTATGTGAGAAGTGATCTCAAAGCGAGTGCAAAAGAGGACCTGGGTGATGGAGAGTGTGATGAGTCTGAAGCTCTATGGGTGGAACTGCATATAGATGGGGGTAGTTCAAAGTTAATCATTGAAGTTTGTTGTAGACCCCCAATGTTAATGAGGAGCTGGAAACTCAGCTCCTTGCACAGATGGAAAGGGCTGCAAGGGCTGGGCTTCGCTATTAAACTCGGCCGTACTCGGGATCAGATTGGTCCCCGCTCGGAGGCGGCGCTCAGAGCTAATAATAGAACCGTGCCCACCCGAGACCCGGGGGTTTTTGGGGACCCACTCGGGGCTTCAGCCACTGTCAGCCCCCCCCTGCCAACGCCACTGATCTGGGGGTTCTGGTGGATCAGATAGGTAAGAGGCATGGAGGAGCTCAGCTATGAGGAAAGATTAGAGGAACCAAATGTATTCTCTCTGGAGAAGAGAAGATTAAGGGGGATATGATCTCCATGTATAAATACATGAGAGGGGATATGATCGCCATGTATAAATACATAAGGGGGATATGATCTCCATGTATAAATACATAAGGGGGATATGATCACCATGTATAAATACATAAGAGGGGATATGATCGCCATGTATAAATACATAAGGGGGATATGATCTCCATGTATAAATACATAAGGGGGATATGATCTCCATGTATAAATACATAAGGGGGGATATGATCTCCATGTATAAATACATAAGGGGGATATGATCTCCATGTATAAATACATAAGGGGGGATATGATCTCCATGTATAAATACATAAGGGGGATATGATCACCATGTATAAATACATAAGGGGGGGATATGATCTCCATGTATAAATACATAAGGGGGGGATATGATCTCCATGTATAAATACATAAGGGGGATATGATCTCCATGTATAAATACATAAGGGGGGGATATGATCTCCATGTATAAATATATAAGGGGGGGATATGATCTCCATGTATAAATACATAAGGGGGGGGGGGGGGGAATGATTTCCATGTATAAATACATAAGGGGGATATGATCTCCATGCATAAATACATAAGGGGGGGGATATGATCTCCATGTATAAATACATAAGGGGGGATATGATCTCCATGTATAAATACATAAGGGGGGATATGATCTCCATGTAAAAATACATAAGGGGGGGATATGATCTCCATGTATAAATATATAAGAGGGATATGATCTCCATGTATAAATACATACGGGGGATATGATCTCCATGTATAAATACATAAGGGGGGATATGATCTCCATGTATAAATACATACGGGGGATATGATCTCCATGTATAAATACATAAGGGGGGGATATGATCTCCATATATAAATACATAAGGGGGGATATGATCTCCATATATAAATACATAAGGGGGGATATGATCTCCATGTATAAATACATAAGGAGGGATATGATCTCCATGTATAAATACATAAGGGGGGATATGATCTCCATATATAAATACATAAGGGGGGATATGATCTCCATGTATAAATACAAAAGGGGGATATGATCTCCATGTATAAATACATAAGGGGGGATATGATCTCCATGTATAAATAAATAAGAGGGATATGATCTCCATGTATAAATAAATAAGAGGGATATGATCTCCATGTATAAATAAATAAGAGGGATATGATCTCCATGTATAAATATATAAGGGGGGATATGATCTCCATGTATAAATACATAAGGGGGGATATGATCTCCATGTATAAATATATAAGGGGGGATATGATCTCCATGTATAAATATATAAGGGGGGATATGATCTCCATGTATAAATATATAAGGGGGGATATGATCTCCATGTATAAATACATAAGGGGGGATATGATCTCCATGTATAAATATATAAGGGGGGATATGATCTCCATGTATAAATACATAAGGGGGGATATGATCTCCATGTATAAATACATAAGAGGGAAGTGATCTCCATGTATAAATATATAAGGGGGGATATGATCTCCATGTATAAATACATAAGGGGGATATGATCTCCATGTATAAATACATAAGGGGGGATATGATCTCCATGTATAAATACATAAGGGGGCATATGATCTCCATGTATAAATACATAAGGGGGGATATGATCTCCATGTAAAAATACATAAGGGGGGGGGGGGGGGGATATGATCTCCATGTATAAATACATAAGGGGGGATATGATCTCCATGTATAAATACATAAGGGGGGATATGATCTCCATGTAAAAATACATAAGGGGGGATATGATCTCCATGTATAAATACATAAGGGGGGATATGATCTCCATGTATAAATACATAAGGGGGGATATGATCTCCATGTATAAATACATAAGGGGGATATGATCCCCATGTATAAATACATAAGAGGGATGTGATCTCCATGTATAAATACATAAGGGGGGATATGATCTCCATGTATAAATATATCAGGGGGGATATGATCACCATGTATATATACATAAGGGGGTTATGATCTCCATGTATAAATATATAAGGGGGATATGATCTCCATGTATAAATATATAAGGGGGGATATGATCACCATGTATAAATACATAAGGGGGATATGATCTCCATGTATAAATACATAAGGGGGGATATGATCTCCATGTATAAATACATAAGGGGGATATGATCTCCATGTATAAATACATAAGGGGGGATATGATCTCCATGTATAAATACATAAGGGGGATATGATCTCCATGTATAAATACATAAGGGGGGGATATGATCTCCATGTATAAATACATAAGGGGGATATGATCTCCATGTATAAATACATAAGGGGGGATATGATCTCCATGTATAAATACATAAGGGGGATATGATCTCCATGTATAAATACATAAGGGGGATATGATCTCCATGTATAAATACATAAATGGGGGATATGATCTCCATGTATAAATACATAAGGGGGATATGATCACCATGTATATATAAATAAGGGGGATATGATCTCCATGTATAAATATATAAGGGGGGATATGATCTCCATGTATAAATACATAAGGGGGGGATATGATCTCCATGTATAAATACATAAGGGGGGGGATATGATCTCCATGTATAAATACATAAGGGGGGATATGATCTCCATGTATAAATACATAAGGGGGATATGATCACCATGTATAAATACATAAGGGGGATATGATCTCTATGTATAAATACATAAGGGGGGGATATGATCTCCATGTATAAATACATAAGGGGGATATGATCTCCATGTATAAATACATAAGGGGGATATGATCTCCATGTATAAATACATAAGGGGGATATGATCTCCATGTATAAATACATAAGGGGGGATATGATCTCCATGTATAAATACATACGGGGGGATATGATCTCCATGTATAAATACATAAGGGGGATATGATCTCCATGTATAAATACATACGGGGGATATGATCTCCATGTATAAATATATAAGGAGGGATATGATCTCCATGTATAAATACATGAGGGGGGATATGATCTCCATGTATAAATACATAAGGGGGGATATGATCTCCATGTATAAATACATATGGGGGATATGATCTCCATGTATAAATGCATAAGGGGGGATATGATCTCCTTGTATAAATACATACGGGGGGATATGATCTCCATGTATAAATACATAAGGGGTGATATGATCTCCATATATAAATACATTAGGGGGGATATGATCTCCATGTATAAATACATAAGGGGGGGGGGGATATGATCTCCATGTATAAATACATAAGCGGGGATATGATCTCCATGTATAAATACATAAGGAGGGATATGATCTCCATGTATAAATACATAAGGGGGATATGATCTCCATGTATAAATACATACGGGGGGATATGATCTCCATGTATAAATACATAAGGGGGGATATGATCTCCATGTATAAATACATTAGGGGGGATATGATCTCCATGTATAAATACATAAGGGGGGGGATATGATCTCCATGTATAAATACATAAGGGGGGATATGATCTCCATGTATAAATACATAAGGAGGGATATGATCTCCATGTATAAATACATAAGGGGGGATATGATCTCCATGTATAAATAAATAAGAGGGATATGATCTCCATGTATAAATAAATAAGAGGGATATGATCTCCATGTATAAATACATAAGGGGGATATGATCTCCATGTATAAATACATAAGGGGGGATCTGATCTCCATGTATAAATATATAAGGGGGGATATGATCTCCATGTATAAATACATAAGGGGGGGATATGATCTCCATGTATAAATATATAAGGGGGGATATGATCTCCATGTATAAATACATAAGGGGGATATGATCACCATGTATAAATATATAAGGAGGGATATGATCTCCATGTATAAATAAATAAGAGGGATATGATCTCCATGTATAAATAAATAAGAGGGATATGATCTCCATGTATAAATAAATAAGAGGGATATGATCTCCATGTATAAATATATAAGGGGGAATATGATCTCCATGTATAAATACATAAGGGGGATATGATCTCCATGTATAAATATATAAGGGGGATATGATCTCCATGTATAAATACATAAGGGTGGATATGATCTCCATGTATAAATACATAAGGGTGGATATGATCTCCATGTATAAATACATAAGGGGGGATATGATCTCCATGTATAAATACATAAGGGGGGATATGATCTCCATGTATAAATACATAAGGGGGGATATGATCACCATGTATAAATATATAAGGGGGGATATGATCTCCATGTATAAATACATAAGGGGGGATATGATCTCCATGTATAAATACATAAGAGGGATGTGATCTCCATGTATAAATAAATAAGAGGGATATGATCTCCATGTATAAATATATAAGGGGGAATATGATCTCCATGTATAAATACATAAGGGGGATATGATCTCCATGTATAAATATATAAGGGGGGATATGATCTCCATGTATAAATACATAAGGGGGATATGATCACCATGTATAAATACATAAGGGTGGATATGATCTCCATGTATAAATACATAAGGGGGGATATGATCTCCATGTATAAATACATAAGGGGGGATCTGATCTCCATGTATAAATACATAAGGGGGGATATGATCTCCATGTATAAATAAATAAGAGGGATATGATCTCCATGTATAAATATATAAGGGGGGATATGATCTCCATGTATAAATAAATAAGAGGGATATGATCTCCATGTATAAATAAATAAGAGGGATATGATCTCCATGTATAAATACATAAGGGGGATATGATCTCCATGTATAAATACAAAAGGGGGATATGATCTCCATGTATAAATACATAAATGGGGGATATGATCTCCATGTATAAATACATAAGGGGGATATGATCACCATGTATATATAAATAAGGGGGATATGATCTCCATGTATAAATATATAAGGGGGGATATGATCTCCATGTATAAATACATACGGGGATATGATCACCATGTATAAATACATAAGGGGGATATGATCTCTATGTATAAATACATAAGGGGGGGATATGATCTCCATGTATAAATACATAAGGGGGATATGATCTCCATGTATAAATACATAAGGGGGATATGATCTCCATGTATAAATACATAAGGGGGATATGATCTCCATGTATAAATACATAAGGGGGGATATGATCTCCATGTATAAATACATAAGGGGGGATATGATCTCCATGTATAAATACATAAGGTGGATATGATCTCCATGTATAAATACATAAGGGGGGATATGATCTCCATGTATAAATACATAAGGGGGGATATGATCTCCATGTATAAATACATAAGGGGGGATCTGATCTCCATGTATAAATAAATAAGAGGGATATGATCTCCATGTATAAATAAATAAGAGGGATATGATCTCCATGTATAAATACATAAGGGGGATATGATCTCCATGTATAAATACAAAAGGGGGATATGATCTCCATGTATAAATACATAAATGGGGGATATGATCTCCATGTATAAATACATAAGGGGGATATGATCACCATGTATATATAAATAAGGGGGATATGATCTCCATGTATAAATATATAAGGGGGGATATGATCTCCATGTATAAATGCATACGGGGATATGATCACCATGTATAAATACATAAGGGGGATATGATCTCTATGTATAAATACATAAGGGGGGGATATGATCTCCATGTATAAATACATAAGGGGGATATGATCTCCATGTATAAATACATAAGGGGGATATGATCTCCATGTATAAATACATAAGGGGGATATGATCTCCATGTATAAATACATAAGGGGGGATATGATCTCCATGTATAAATACATACGGGGGGATATGATCTCCATGTATAAATACATAAGGGGGATATGATCTCCATGTATAAATACATACGGGGGATATGATCTCCATGTATAAATATATAAGGAGGGATATGATCTCCATGTATAAATACATAAGGGGGGATATGATCTCCATGTATAAATACATGAGGGGGGATATGATCTCCATGTATAAATACATAAGGGGGGATATGATCTCCATGTATAAATACATATGGGGGATATGATCTCCATGTATAAATGCATAAGGGGGGATATGATCTCCTTGTATAAATACATACGGGGGGATATGATCTCCATGTATAAATACATAAGGGGTGATATGATCTCCATATATAAATACATTAGGGGGGATATGATCTCCATGTATAAATACATAAGGGGGGGGGATATGATCTCCATGTATAAATACATAAGCGGGGATATGATCTCCATGTATAAATACATAAGGAGGGATATGATCTCCATGTATAAATACATAAGGGGGATATGATCTCCATGTATAAATACATACGGGGGGATATGATCTCCATGTATAAATACATAAGGGGGGATATGATCTCCATGTATAAATACATAAGGGGGGATATGATCACCATGTATAAATACATAAGGGGGGATATGATCTCCATGTATAAATACATAAGGGGGGGGATATGATCTCCATGTATAAATACATAAGGGGGATATGATCTCCATGTATAAATACATAAGGAGGGATATGATCTCCATGTATAAATACATAAGGGGGATATGATCTCCATATATAAATACATAAGGGGGGTTATGATCTCCATGTATAAATATATAAGGGGGATATGATCTCCATGTATAAATACATAAGGGGGGGATATGATCTCCATGTATAAATATATAAGGGGGGATATGATCACCATGTATAAATACATAAGGGGGGATATGATCTCCATGTATAAATACATAAATGGGGGATATGATCTCCATGTATAAATACAAAAGGGGGATATGATCTCCATGTATAAATACATAAGGGGGGGATATGATCTCCATGTATAAATACATAAGGGGGATATGATCTCCGTATATAAATACATAAGGGGGGGATATGATCTCCATATATAAATACATAAGGGGGATATGATCTCCATGTATAAATATATAAGGGGGATATGATCTCTATGTATAAATACATGAGGGGGGATATGATCTCCATGTATAAATACAGAAGGGGGATATGATCTCCATGTATAAATACATAAGGGGGATATGATCTCCATGTATAAATACATAAGGGGGGATATGATCTCCATGTATAAATACATAAGGGGGGATATGATCTCCATGTATAAATACATAAGGGGGGATATGATCTCCATGTATAAATACATAAGGGGGGATATGATCTCCATGTATAAATACATACGGGGGATATGATCTCCATGTATAAATACATAAGGGGGGATATGATCTCCATGTATAAATACATACGGGGGGATATGATCTCCATGTATAAATACATAAGGGGGATATGATCTCCATGTATAAATACATACGGGGGATATGATCTCCATGTATAAATACATAAGGGGGGATATGATCACCATGTATAAATACATAAGGGGGATATGATCCCCATGTATAAATACATAAGGGGGGGATATGATCTCCATGTATAAATACATAAGGGGGGATATGATCTCCATGTATAAATACATAAGGGGGGATATGATCTCCATGTATAAATACATACGGGGGATATGATCTCCATGTATAAATACATAAGGGGGGATATGATCTCCATGTATAAATACATAAGGGGGGGATATGATCACCATGTATAAATACATAAGGGGGGATATGATCTCCATGTATAAATACATAAGGGGGGATATGATCTCCATGTATAAATATATAAGGGGGGATATGATCTCCATGTATAAATACATAAGGGGGGATATGATCACCATGTATAAATACAAAAGGGGGGATATGATCTCCATGTATAAATACATAAGGGGGGATATGATCTCCATGTATAAATATATAAGGGGGGATATTATCTGCAAGTATAAATATATAAGGGGGATATTATCTGCATGTATAAATATATAAGGGGGGGATATGATCTCCATGTATAAATACATATGGGGGGGGATATGATCTCCATGTATAAATACATAAGGGGGGATATGATCTCCATGTATAAATACATAAGGAGGGATATGATCTCCATGTATAAATACATAAGGGGGATATGATCACCATGTATAAATACATAAGGGGGGATATGATCTCCATGTATAAATACATAAGGGGGGATATGATCACCATGTATAAATATATAAGGGGGGGATATGATCTCCATGTATAAATACATAAGGGGGATATGATATCCATGTATAAATACATAAGGGGGGATATGATCTCCATATATAAATACATAAGGGGGGATATGATCTCCATGTATAAATAAATAAGAGGGATATGATCTCCATGTATAAATACATAAGGGGGGATCTGATCTCCATGTATAAATATATAAGGGGGGATATGATCTCCATGTATAAATACATAAGGGGGGATATGATCTCCATGTATAAATACATAAGGGGGGATATGATCTCCATGTAAAAATACATAAGGGGGGATATGATCTCCATGTATAAATACATAAGGGGGGATATGATCTCCATGTATAAATACATAAGGGGGGATATGATCTCCATGTATAAATACATAAGGGGGATATGATAACCATGTATAAATATATAAGGAGGGATATGATCTCCATGTATAAATACATAAGGGGGGATATGATCTCCATGTATAAATACATAAGGGGGGATATGATCTCCATGTATAAATACATAAGGGGGGATATGATATCCATGTATAAATACATAAGGGGGGATATGATCTCCATGTATAAATATATAAGGGGGGATATGATTTCTATGTATAAATACATAAGGGGGGATATGATCTCCATGTATAAATATATAAGGGGGGATATGATCTCCATGTATAAATACATAAGGGGGATATGATCACCATGTATAAATATATAAGGGGGATATGATTTCTATGTATAAATACATAAGAGGGATGTGATCTCCATGTATGAATATATAAGGGGGGATATGATCTCCATGTATAAATACATAAGGGGGGATATGATCTCCATGTATAAATACATAAGGGGGGATATGATCTCCATGTATAAATACATAAGGGGGGATATGATCTCCATGTATAAATACATAAGGGGGGATATGATCTCCATGTATAAATACATAAGGGGGGATATGATCTCCATGTATAAATATATAAGGGGGGATATGATTTCTATGTATAAATACATAAGGGGGGATATGATCTCCATGTATAAATATATAAGGGGGGATATGATCTCCATGTATAAATACATAAGGGGGGATATGATCTCCATGTATAAATACATAAGGGGGGATATGATCTCCATGTATAAATACATAAAGGGGGATATGATCTCCATGTATAAATACATAAGGGGGGATATGATCTCCATGTATAAATACATAAGGGGGGATATGATCTCCATGTATAAATACATAAGGGGGGATATGATCTCCATGTATAAATAGATAAGGGGGGATATGATCTCCATGTATAAATATATAAGGGGGGATATGATTTCTATGTATAAATACATAAGGGGGGATATGATCTCCATGTATAAATATATAAGGGGGGATATGATCTCCATGTATAAATACATAAGGGGGATATGATCACCATGTATAAATATATAAGGGGGATATGATTTCTATGTATAAATACATAAGAGGGATGTGATCTCCATGTATGAATATATAAGGGGGGATATGATCTCCATGTATGAATATATAAGGGGGATATGATCTCCATGTATAAATACAAAAGGGGGATATGATCTCCATGTATAAATACATAAGGTGGGGATATGATCTCCATGTATAAATACATAAGGGGGGATATGATCTCCATGTATAAATATATAAGGGGGGATATGATCTCCATGTATAAATACATAAGGGGGATATGATCTCCATGTATAAATATATAAGGGGGGATATGATCTCCATGTATAAATACATAAGGGGGATATGATCTCCATGTATAAATATATAAGGGGGATATGATCTCCATATATAAATACATAAGGGGGATATGATCACCATGTATAAATACATAAGGGGGGGGGATATGATCTCCATGTATAAATACATAAGGGGGGATATGATCTCCATATATAAATACATAAGGGGGATATGATCTCCATGTATAAATACATAAGGGGGGGGGGGGATATGATCACCATGTATAAATACATAAGGGGGATATGATCTCCATGTATAAATACATAAGGGGGATATGATCTCCATGTATAAATACATAAGGGGGGATATGATTTCCATGTATAAATATATAAGGGGGGATATGATCTCCATGTATAAATACATAAGGGGGATATGATCTCCATGTATAAATACATAAGGGGGGATATGATCTCCATGTATAAATACATAAGGGGGATATGATCTCCATGTATAAATACATAAGGGGGGGATATGATCTCCATGTATAAATACATAAGGGGGGATATGATCTCCATGTATAAATACATAAGGGGGGATATGATTTCCATGTATAAATATATAAGGGGGGATATGATCTCCATGTATAAATACATAAGGGGGATATGATCTCCATGTATAAATACATAAGGGGGGATATGATCTCCATGTATAAATACATAAGGGGGATATGATCTCCATGTATAAATACATAAGGGGGGGGATATGATCTCCATGTATAAATACATAAGGGGGGATATGATCTCCATGTATAAATACATAAGGGGGGGATATGATCTCCATGTATAAATACATAAGGGGGGGATATGATCTCCATGTATTAATACATAAGGGGGATATGATCTCCATGTATAAATACATAAGGGGGGATATGATCTCCATGTATAAATACATAAGGGGGATATGATCACCATGTATAAATACATAAGGGGGGGATATGATCTCCATGTATTAATACATAAGGGGGATATGATCTCCATGTATAAATACATAAGGGGGGATATGATCACCATGTATAAATACATAAGGGGGGATATGATCTCCATGTATAAATACATAAGGGGGGATATGATCTCCATGTATAAATACATAAGGGGGGGATATGATCACCATGTATGAATACATAAGGGGGGGATATGATCTCCATGTATAAATACATAAGGGGGGGATATGATCTCCATGTATAAATACATAAGGGGGGATATGATCTCCATGTATAAATACATAAGGGGGGATATGATCTCCATGTATAAATACATAAGGGGGATATGATCTCCATGTATAAATACATAAGGGGGATATGATCTCCATGTATAAATACATAAGGGGGGATATGATCTCCATGTATAAATACATAAGGGGGGATATGATCTCCATGTATAAATATATAAGGGGGGATATGATCTCCATGTATAAATACATAAGGGGGGATATGATCTCCATGTATAAATACATAAGGAGGGATATGATCTCCATGTATAAATACATAAGGAGGGATATGATCTCCATGTATAAATACATAAGGGGGGATATGATCTCCATGTATAAATACATAAGGAGGGATATGATCTCCATGTATAAATACATAAGGGGGGATATGATCTCCCCTTATGTATTTGTGGAATGAGGGAGGAATGAGGGAGTTTGGAATACCATCCATTTTATCCCATGAGCTCCACCCATATTAGTCTATTAGCTCCACCCTTATTATTCCATGAGCTCCACCTATATTAGTCTATTAGCTTCACCCTTATTATTCCATGAGCTCCATCCAGTGAATGAGGAGGCAATGAATGAATTTTGGGTTTGTTGTTTTTCAGTGGAAGTGGAAGTGTTGTTGTATTTGGTGGAATTGACGATTCTCTGTACTCCGGAAATCTGCACTGGGTGCCGGTCACAGAACAGAAATTCTGGCAGATTACAATAGACAGGTAAGCTTAAGCCAAGCCTTTCCTTAATGGACAGGTAATTATGGACCAGGCTTATACCTTATAGACAGGTAATTATGGGCCAGGCTTATACCTTATAGACAGGTAATTATGGACCAGGCTTATACCTTATAGACAAGTAATTATGGGCCAGGCTTATACCTTATAGACAGGTAATTATGGGCCAGGCCTACCGTTTATAGACAGGTAATTATGGGCAGGCTTATACCTTATAGACAGGTAATTATGTGGAAGGTCTATACCTTATAGACAAGTAATTATGGGCCAGGCTTATACCTTATAGACAGGTAATTATGGGCCAGGCTTACACCTTATAGACAGGTCATTATAGACAGGCCTACCCCTTATAGACAGGTAATTATGTGGAAGGTCTATACCTTATAGACAAGTAATTATGGGCCAGGCTTATACCTTATAGACAGGTCATTATGGGCCAGGCTTATACCTCATAGACAGGTAATTATGGGTCTGCCCTATACCTTATAGATAGGTAATTATGGGCCAGACTTATACCTTATAGACAGGTATTTTTGGGCAAGGCCTATACCTTATTGACAGGTAATTATGGGCCCGGACTATACCTTATAGACAGGTCATTATGGGCCAGGCTTATACCTCATAGACAGGTAATTATGGGTCAGGCCTATACCTTATAGATAGGTAATTATGGGCCAGACTTATACCTTATAGACAGGTAATTATGGGCCAGGCCTATACCTTATAGACAGGTAATTATGGGCAAGGCCTATACCTTATAGACAGGTCTGTATAATCCATGACTACCCCTTATAGACAGCTTAGTATGAGCCTGGACTATTCCTAATAGACAGAGCCGTATGATCCAGTCATATCTCTTATATAAGCTAGACCCAACTTCTATAGAAAGCTCAGTATCATAATGGCCTATCCTTAATACATATGTCAGGATGAACCAGGACTATCTCTTATAGATGGTTCAGGATGAACCAGGACTATCTCTCATAGACAGGTCAGGATGAACCAGGACTATCTCTCATAGACAGGTAGGATGAACCAGGACTATCTCTCATAGACAGGTCAGGATGAACCAGGACTATCTCTCATAGACAGGTCAGGATGAACCAGGACTATCTCTCATAGACAGGTCAGGTTGAACCAGGATTATCTCTTATAGATAGGTCAGGATGAACCAGGACTATCTCTTATAGACAGGTCAGGATGAACCAGGACTATCTCTCATAGACAGGTCATTATGAACCAGGACTATCTCTCATAGACAGGTAGGATGAACCAGGACTATCTCTCATAGACAGGTCAGGATGAACCAGGACTATCTCTCATAGACAGGTCATTATGAACCAGGACTATCTCTCATAGACAGGTCAGGATGAACCAGGACTATCTCTTATAGATAGGTCAGTATGAACCATGACTATCTCTCATAGACAGGTCAGGATGAACCAGGACTATCTCTCATAGACAGGTCAGGATGAACCAGGACTATCTCTCATAGACAGGTCAGGATGAACCAGGACTATCTCTCATAGACAGGTCAGGATGAACCAGGACTATCTCTCATAGACAGGTCAGGATGAACCAGGACTATCTCTTATAGACAGGTCAGGATGAACCAGGACTATCTCTCATAGACAGGTCATTATGAACCAGGACTATCTCTCATAGACAGGTCAGGATGAACCAGGACTATCTCTCATAGACAGGTCAGGATGAACCAGAACTATCTCTCATAGACAGGTCAGGATGAACCAGGACTATCTCTTATAGACAGGTCAGGATGAACCAGGACTATCTCTCATAGACAGGTCAGGATGAACCAGGACTATCTCTTATAGACAGGTCAGGATGAACCAGGACTATCTCTTATAGACAGGTCAGGATGAACCAGGACTATCTCTCATAGACAGGTCATTATGAACCAGGACTATCTCTCATAGACAGGTCAGGATGAACCAGGACTATCTCTCATAGACAGGTCAGGATGAACCAGGACTATCTCTCATAGACAGGTCAGGATGAACCAGGACTATCTCTCATAGACAGGTCAGGATGAACCAGGACTATCTCTCATAGACAGGTCAGGATGAACCAGGACTATCTCTCATAGACAGGTCAGGATGAATCAGGACTATCTCTCATAGACAGGTCATTATGAACCAGGACTATCTCTCATAGACAGGTCAGGATGAACCAGGACTATCTCTTATAGACAGGTCAGGATGAACCAGGACTATCTCTCATAGACAGGTCAGGATGAACCAGGACTATCTCTCATAGACAGGTCAGGATGAACCAGGACTATCTCTTATAGACAGGCCAGGATGAACCAGGACTATCTCTTATAGACAGGTCATTATGAACCAGGACTATCTCTCATAGACAGGTCAGGATGAACCAGGACTATCTCTCATAGACAGGTCAGGATGAACCAGAACTATCTCTCATAGACAGGTCAGGATGAACCAGGACTATCTCTCATAGACAGGTCAGGATGAACCAGGACTATCTCTCATAGACAGGTCAGGATGAACCAGAACTATCTCTCATAGACAGGTCAGGATGAACCAGGACTATCTCTTATAGACAGGTCAGGATGAACCAGGACTATCTCTCATAGACAGGTCATTATGAACCAGGACTATCTCTCATAGACAGGTCAGGATGAACCAGGACTATCTCTCATAGACAGGTCAGGATGAACCAGGACTATCTCTCATAGACAGGTCAGGATGAACCAGGACTATCTCTTATAGACAGGTCAGGATGAACCAGGACTATCTCTTATAGACAGGTCAGGATGAACCAGGACTATCTCTCATAGACAGGTCATTATGAACCAGGACTATCTCTCATAGACAGGTGAGGATGAACCAGGACTATCTCTCATAGACAGGTCAGGATGAACCAGGACTATCTCTCATAGACAGGTCAGGATGAACCAGGACTATCTCTCATAGACAGGTCAGGATGAACCAGGACTATCTCTTATAGACAGGTCAGGATGAACCAGGACTATCTCTTTTAGACAGGTCAGGATGAACCAGGACTATCTCTTATAGACAGGTCAGGATGAACCAGGACTATCTCTTATAGACAGGTCAGGATGAACCAGGACTATCTCTCATAGACAGGTCATTATGAACCAGGACTATCTCTCATAGACAGGTAGGATGAACCAGGACTATCTCTCATAGACAGGTCAGGATGAACCAGGACTATCTCTCATAGACCGGTCAGGATGAACCAGGACTATCTCTCATAGACAGGTCAGGATGAACCAGGACTATCTCTCATAGACAGGTCAGGATGAACCAGGACTATCTCTCATAGACAGGTCAGGATGAACCAGGACTATCTCTCATAGACAGGTCAGGATGAACCAGGACTATCTCTCATAGACAGGTCAGGATGAACCAGGACTATCTCTCATAGACAGGTCAGGATGAACCAGGACTATCTCTCATAGACAGGTCAGGATGAACCAGGACTATCTCTCATAGACAGGTCAGGATGAACCAGGACTATCTCTCATAGACAGGTCAGGATGAACCAGGACTATCTCTCATAGACAGGTCAGGGTGAACCAGGACTATCTCTTATAGACAGGTCAGGATGAACCAGGACTATCTCTCATAGACAGGTCAGGATGAACCAGGACTATCTCTCATAGACAGGTCAGGATGAACCAGGACTATCTCTCATAGACAGGTCAGGATGAACCAGGACTATCTCTCATAGACAGGACAGGATGAACCAGGACTATCTCTCATAGACAGGTCAGGATGAACCAGGACTATCTCTCATAGACAGGTCAGGATGAACCAGGACTATCTCTCATAGACAGGTCAGGATGAACCAGGACTATCTCTCATAGACCGGTCAGGATGAACCAGGACTATCTCTCATAGACCGGTCAGGATGAACCAGGACTATCTCTCATAGACAGGTCAGGATGAACCAGGACTATCTCTCATAGACAGGTCAGGATGAACCAGGACTATCTCTCATAGACAGGTCAGGATGAACCAGGACTATCTCTCATAGACAGGTCAGGATGAACCAGGACTATCTCTCATAGACAGGTCAGGATGAACCAGGACTATCTCTCATAGACAGGTCAGGATGAACCAGGACTATCTCTCATAGACAGGTCAGGATGAACCAGGACTATCTCTCATAGACAGGTCAGGATGAACCAGGACTATCTCTCATAGACAGGTCAGGATGAACCAGGACTATCTCTCATAGACAGGTCAGGATGAACCAGAACTATCTCTCATAGACAGGTCAGGATGAACCAGGACTATCTCTCTTATAGACAGGTCAGGATGAACCAGGACTATCTCTCATAGACAGGTCAGGATGAACCAGGACTATCTCTTATAGACAGGTCAGGATGAACCAGGACTATCTCTTATAGACAGGTCAGGATGAACCAGGACTATCTCTCATAGACAGGTCATTATGAACCAGGACTATCTCTCATAGACAGGTCAGGATGAACCAGGACTATCTCTTATAGACAGGTCAGGATGAACCAGGACGATCTCTCATAGACAGGTCAGGATGAACCAGGACTATCTCTCATAGACAGGTCAGGATGAACCAGGACTATCTCTCATAGACAGGTCAGGATGAACCAGGACTATCTCTCATAGACAGGTCAGGATGAACCAGGACTATCTCTCATAGACAGGTCAGGGTGAACCAGGACTATCTCTTATAGACAGGTCAGGATGAACCAGGACTATCTCTCATAGACAGGTCAGGATGAACCAGGACTATCTCTCATAGACAGGTCAGGATGAACCAGGACTATCTCTCATAGACAGGTCAGGAGGATGAACCAGGACTATCTCTCATAGACAGGTCAGGATGAACCAGGACTATCTCTTATAGACAGGTCAGGATGAACCAGGACTATCTCATAGACAGGTCAGGATGAACCAGGACTATCTCTCATAGACAGGTCAGGATGAAACAGGACTATCTCTTATAGACAGGCCAGGATGAACCAGGACTATCTCTTATAGACAGGTCATTATGAACCAGGACTATCTCTCATAGACAGGTCAGGATGAACCAGGACTATCTCTCATAGACAGGTCAGGATGAACCAGAACTATCTCTCATAGACAGGTCAGGATGAACCAGGACTATCTCTTATAGACAGGTCAGGATGAACCAGGACTATCTCTCATAGACAGGTCATTATGAACCAGGACTATCTCTCATAGACAGGTCAGGATGAACCAGGACTATCTCTCATAGACAGGTCAGGTTGAACCAGGATTATCTCTTATAGATAGGTCAGGATGAACCAGGACTATCTCTTATAGACAGGTCAGGATGAACCAGGACTATCTCTCATAGACAGGTCATTATGAACCAGGACTATCTCTCATAGACAGGTAGGATGAACCAGGACTATCTCTCATAGACAGGTCAGGATGAACCAGGACTATCTCTCATAGACAGGTCATTATGAACCAGGACTATCTCTCATAGACAGGTCAGGATGAACCAGGACTATCTCTTATAGATAGGTCAGTATGAACCATGACTATCTCTCATAGACAGGTCAGGATGAACCAGGACTATCTCTCATAGACAGGTCAGGATGAACCAGGACTATCTCTCATAGACAGGTCAGGATGAACCAGGACTATCTCTCATAGACAGGTCAGGATGAACCAGGACTATCTCTCATAGACAGGTCAGGATGAACCAGGACTATCTCTTATAGACAGGTCAGGATGAACCAGGACTATCTCTCATAGACAGGTCATTATGAACCAGGACTATCTCTCATAGACAGGTCAGGATGAACCAGGACTATCTCTCATAGACAGGTCAGGATGAACCAGAACTATCTCTCATAGACAGGTCAGGATGAACCAGGACTATCTCTTATAGACAGGTCAGGATGAACCAGGACTATCTCTCATAGACAGGTCAGGATGAACCAGGACTATCTCTTATAGACAGGTCAGGATGAACCAGGACTATCTCTTATAGACAGGTCAGGATGAACCAGGACTATCTCTCATAGACAGGTCATTATGAACCAGGACTATCTCTCATAGACAGGTCAGGATGAACCAGGACTATCTCTCATAGACAGGTCAGGATGAACCAGGACTATCTCTCATAGACAGGTCAGGATGAACCAGGACTATCTCTCATAGACAGGTCAGGATGAACCAGGACTATCTCTCATAGACAGGTCAGGATGAACCAGGACTATCTCTCATAGACAGGTCAGGATGAACCAGGACTATCTCTCATAGACAGGTCATTATGAACCAGGACTATCTCTCATAGACAGGTAGGATGAACCAGGACTATCTCTCATAGACAGGTCAGGATGAACCAGGACTATCTCTCATAGACAGGTCAGGACGATGAACCAGGACTATCTCTCATAGACAGGTCAGGATGAACCAGGACTATCTCTTATAGACAGGTCAGGATGAACCAGGACTATCTCTCATAGACAGGTCAGGATGAACCAGGACTATCTCTCATAGACAGGTCAGGATGAACCAGGACTATCTCTTATAGACAGGCCAGGATGAACCAGGACTATCTCTTATAGACAGGTCATTATGAACCAGAACTATCTCTCATAGACAGGTCAGGATGAACCAGGACTATCTCTCATAGACAGGTCAGGATGAACCAGAACTATCTCTCATAGACAGGTCAGGATGAACCAGGACTATCTCTTATAGACAGGTCAGGATGAACCAGGACTATCTCTCATAGACAGGTCATTATGAACCAGGACTATCTCTCATAGACAGGTCAGGATGAACCAGGACTATCTCTCATAGACAGGTCAGGATGAACCAGGACTATCTCTCATAGACAGGTCAGGATGAACCAGGACTATCTCTTATAGACAGGTCAGGATGAACCAGGACTATCTCTTATAGACAGGTCAGGATGAACCAGGACTATCTCTCATAGACAGGTCATTATGAACCAGGACTATCTCTCATAGACAGGTCAGGATGAACCAGGACTATCTCTCATAGACAGGTCAGGTTGAACCAGGATTATCTCTTATAGATAGGTCAGGATGAACCAGGACTATCTCTTATAGACAGGTCAGGATGAACCAGGACTATCTCTCATAGACAGGTCATTATGAACCAGGACTATCTCTCATAGACAGGTAGGATGAACCAGGACTATCTCTCATAGACAGGTCAGGATGAACCAGGACTATCTCTCATAGACAGGTCATTATGAACCAGGACTATCTCTCATAGACAGGTCAGGATGAACCAGGACTATCTCTTATAGATAGGTCAGTATGAACCATGACTATCTCTCATAGACAGGTCAGGATGAACCAGGACTATCTCTCATAGACAGGTCAGGATGAACCAGGACTATCTCTCATAGACAGGTCAGGATGAACCAGGACTATCTCTCATAGACAGGTCAGGATGAACCAGGACTATCTCTCATAGACAGGTCAGGATGAACCAGGACTATCTCTTATAGACAGGTCAGGATGAACCAGGACTATCTCTCATAGACAGGTCATTATGAACCAGGACTATCTCTCATAGACAGGTCAGGATGAACCAGGACTATCTCTCATAGACAGGTCAGGATGAACCAGAACTATCTCTCATAGACAGGTCAGGATGAACCAGGACTATCTCTTATAGACAGGTCAGGATGAACCAGGACTATCTCTCATAGACAGGTCAGGATGAACCAGGACTATCTCTTATAGACAGGTCAGGATGAACCAGGACTATCTCTTATAGACAGGTCAGGATGAACCAGGACTATCTCTCATAGACAGGTCATTATGAACCAGGACTATCTCTCATAGACAGGTCAGGATGAACCAGGACTATCTCTCATAGACAGGTCAGGATGAACCAGGACTATCTCTCATAGACAGGTCAGGATGAACCAGGACTATCTCTCATAGACAGGTCAGGATGAACCAGGACTATCTCTCATAGACAAGTCAGGATGAACCAGGACTATCTCTCATAGACAGGTCAGGATGAACCAGGACTATCTCTCATAGACAGGTCATTATGAACCAGGACTATCTCTCATAGACAGGTAGGATGAACCAGGACTATCTCTCATAGACAGGTCAGGATGAACCAGGACTATCTCTCATAGACAGGTCAGGACGATGAACCAGGACTATCTCTCATAGACAGGTCAGGATGAACCAGGACTATCTCTTATAGACAGGTCAGGATGATCCAGGACTATCTCTCATAGACAGGTCAGGATGAACCAGGACTATCTCTCATAGACAGGTCAGGATGAACCAGGACTATCTCTTATAGACAGGCCAGGATGAACCAGGACTATCTCTTATAGACAGGTCATTATGAACCAGGACTATCTCTCATAGACAGGTCAGGATGAACCAGGACTATCTCTCATAGACAGGTCAGGATGAACCAGAACTATCTCTCATAGACAGGTCAGGATGAACCAGGACTATCTCTTATAGACAGGTCAGGATGAACCAGGACTATCTCTCATAGACAGGTCATTATGAACCAGGACTATCTCTCATAGACAGGTCAGGATGAACCAGGACTATCTCTCATAGACAGGTCAGGATGAACCAGGACTATCTCTCATAGACAGGTCAGGATGAACCAGGACTATCTCTTATAGACAGGTCAGGATGAACCAGGACTATCTCTTATAGACAGGTCAGGATGAACCAGGACTATCTCTCATAGACAGGTCATTATGAACCAGGACTATCTCTCATAGACAGGTCAGGATGAACCAGGACTATCTCTCATAGACAGGTCAGGATGAACCAGGACTATCTCTTATAGACAGGTCAGGATGAACCAGGACTATCTCTTTTAGACAGGTCAGGATGAACCAGGACTATCTCTTATAGACAGGTCAGGATGAACCAGGACTATCTCTTATAGACAGGTCAGGATGAACCAGGACTATCTCTCATAGACAGGTCAGGATGAACCAGGACTATCTCTTATAGACAGGTCAGGATGAACCAGGACTATCTCTCATAGACAGGTCAGGATGAACCAGGACTATCTCTTATAGACAGGTCAGGATGAACCAGGACTATCTCTTATAGACAGGTCAGGATGAACCAGGACTATCTCTCATAGACAGGTCATTATGAACCAGGACTATCTCTCATAGACAGGTCAGGATGAACCATGACTATCTCTCATAGACAGGTCAGGATGAACCAGGACTATCTCTCATAGACAGGTCAGGATGAACCAGGACTATCTCTCATAGACAGGTCAGGATGAACCAGAACTATCTCTCATAGACAGGTCAGGATGAACCAGGACTATCTCTCATAGACAGGTCAGGATGAACCAGGACTATCTCTCATAGACAGGTTAGGATGAACCAGGACTATCTCTCATAGACAGGTCAGGATGAACCAGGACTATCTCTCATAGACAGGTCAGGATGAACCAGGACTATCTCTCATAGACAGGTCAGGATGAACCAGGACTATCTCTCATAGACAGGTCAGGATGAACCAGGACTATCTCTCATAGACAGGTCAGGATGAACCAGGACTATCTCTCATAGACAGGTCAGGATGAACCAGGACTATCTCTCATAGACAGGTCAGGATGAACCAGGACTATCTCTCATAGACAGGTCAGGATGAACCAGGACTATCTCTCATAGACAGGTCAGGGTGAACCAGGACTATCTCTTATAGACAGGTCAGGATGAACTAGGACTATCTCTCATAGACAGGTCAGGATGAACCAGGACTATCTCTCATAGACAGGTCAGGATGAACCAGGACTATCTCTCATAGACAGGTCAGGATGAACCAGGACTATCTCTCATAGACAGGTCAGGATGAACCAGGACTATCTCTCAAAGACAGGACAGGATGAACCAGGACTATCTCTCATAGACAGGTCAGGATGAACCAGGACTATCTCTCATAGACAGGTCAGGATGAACCAGGACTATCTCTCATAGACCGGTCAGGATGAACCAGGACTATCTCTCATAGACCGGTCAGGATGAACCAGGACTATCTCTCATAGACAGGTCAGGATGAACCAGGACTATCTCTCATAGACAGGTCAGGATGAACCAGGACTATCTCTCATAGACAGGTCAGGATGAACCAGGACTATCTCTCATAGACAGGTCAGGATGAACCAGGACTATCTCTCATAGACAGGTCAGGATGAACCAGGACTATCTCTCATAGACAGGTCAGGATGAACCAGGACTATCTCTCATAGACAGGTCAGGATGAACCAGGACTATCTCTCATAGACAGGTCAGGATGAACCAGAACTATCTCTCATAGACAGGTCAGGATGAACCAGGACTATCTCTCTTATAGACAGGTCAGGATGAACCAGGACTATCTCTCATAGACAGGTCAGGATGAACCAGGACTATCTCTTATAGACAGGTCAGGATGAACCAGGACTATCTCTTATAGACAGGTCAGGATGAACCAGGACTATCTCTCATAGACAGGTCATTATGAACCAGGACTATCTCTCATAGACAGGTCAGGATGAACCCGGACTATCTCTTATAGACAGGTCAGGATGAACCAGGACGATCTCTCATAGACAGGTCAGGATGAACCAGGACTATCTCTCATAGACAGGTCAGGATGAACCAGGACTATCTCTCATAGACAGGTCAGGATGAACCAGGACTATCTCTCATAGACAGGTCAGGATGAACCAGGACTATCTCTCATAGACAGGTCAGGGTGAACCAGGACTATATCTTATAGACAGGTCAGGATGAACCAGGACTATCTCTCATAGACAGGTCAGGATGAACCAGGACTATCTCTCATAGACAGGTCAGGATGAACCAGGACTATCTCTCATAGACAGGTCAGGAGGATGAACCAGGACTATCTCTCATAGACAGGTCAGGATGAACCAGGACTATCTCTTATAGACAGGTCAGGATGAACCAGGACTATCTCATAGACAGGTCAGGATGAACCAGGACTATCTCTCATAGACAGGTCAGGATGAACCAGGACTATCTCTTATAGACAGGCCAGGATGAACCAGGACTATCTCTTATAGACAGGTCATTATGAACCAGGACTATCTCTCATAGACAGGTCAGGATGAACCAGGACTATCTCTCATAGACAGGTCAGGATGAACCAGAACTATCTCTCACAGACAGGTCAGGATGAACCAGGACTATCTCTTATAGACAGGTCAGGATGAACCAGGACTATCTCTCATAGACAGGTCATTATGAACCAGGACTATCTCTCATAGACAGGTCAGGATGGACCAGGACTATCTCTAATAGACAGGTCAGGATGAACCAGAACTATCTCTCATAGACAGGTCAGGATGAACCAGGACTATCTCTTATAGACAGGTCAGGATGAACCAGGACTATCTCTTATAGACAGGTCATTATGAACCAGGACTATCTCTCATAGACAGGTCAGGATGAACCAGGACTATCTCTCATAGACAGGTCAGGATGAACCAGGACTATCTCTCATAGACAGGTCAGGATGAACCAGAACTATCTCTCATAGACAGGTCAGGATGAACCAGGACTATCTCTTATAGACAGGTCAGGATGAACCAGGACTATCTCTCATAGACAGGTCATTATGAACCAGGACTATCTCTCATAGACAGGTCAGGATGAACCAGGACTATCTCTCATAGACAGGTCAGGATGAACCAGGACTATCTCTCATAGACAGGTCAGGATGAACCAGGACTATCTCTTATAGACAGGTCAGGATGAACCAGGACTATCTCTTATAGACAGGTCAGGATGAACTAGGACTATCTCTCATAGACAGGTCATTATGAACCAGGACTATCTCTCATAGACAGGTGAGGATGAACCAGGACTATCTCTCATAGACAGGTCAGGATGAACCAGGACTATCTCTCATAGACAGGTCAGGATGAACCAGGACTATCTCTCATAGACAGGTCATTATGAACCAGGACTATCTCTCATAGACAGGTCAGGATGAACCAGGACTATCTCTCATAGACAGGTCAGGATGAACCAGGACTATCTCTCATAGACAGGTCAGGATGAACCAGGACTATCTCTCATAGACAGGTCAGGATGAACCAGGACTATCTCTCATAGACAGGTCAGGATGAACCAGGACTATATCTCATAGACAGGTCAGGATGAACCAGGACTATCTCTCATAGACAGGTCAGGATGAACCAGGACTATCTCTCATAGACCGGTCAGGATGAACCAGGACTATCTCTCATAGACCGGTCAGGATGAACCAGGACTATCTCTCATAGACAGGTCAGGATGAACCAGGACTATCTCTCATAGACAGGTCAGGATGAACCAGGACTATCTCTCATAGACAGGTCAGGATGAACCAGGACTATCTCTCATAGACAGGTCAGGATGAACCAGGACTATCTCTCATAGACAGGTCAGGATGAACCAGGACTATCTCTCATAGACAGGTCAGGATGAACCAGGACTATCTCTCATAGACAGGTCAGGATGAACCAGGACTATCTCTCATAGACAGGTCAGCATGAACCAGGACTATCTCTCATAGACAGGTCAGGATGAACCAGAACTATCTCTCATAGACAGGTCAGGATGAACCAGGACTATCTCTCTTATAGACAGGTCAGGATGAACCAGGACTATCTCTCATAGACAGGTCAGGATGAACCAGGACTATCTCTTATAGACAGGTCAGGATGAACCAGGACTATCTCTTATAGACAGGTCAGGATGAACCAGGACTATCTCTCATAGACAGGTCATTATGAACCAGGACTATCTCTCATAGACAGGTCAGGATGAACCAGGACTATCTCTTATAGACAGGTCAGGATGAACCAGGACGATCTCTCATAGACAGGTCAGGATGAACCAGGACTATCTCTTATAGACAGGTCAGGATGAACCAGGACTATCTCTCATAGACAGGTCAGGATGAACCAGGACTATCTCTCATAGACAGGTCAGGATGAACCAGGACTATCTCTCATAGACAGGTCAGGAGGATGAACCAGGACTATCTCTCATAGACAGGTCAGGATGAACCAGGACTATCTCTTATAGACAGGTCAGGATGAACCAGGACTATCTCATAGACAGGTCAGGATGAACCAGGACTATCTCTCATAGACAGGTCAGGATGAACCAGGACTATCTCTTATAGACAGGCCAGGATGAACCAGGACTATCTCTTATAGACAGGTCATTATGAACCAGGACTATCTCTCATAGACAGGTCAGGATGAACCAGGACTATCTCTCATAGACAGGTCAGGATGAACCAGAACTATCTCTCATAGACAGGTCAGGATGAACCAGGACTATCTCTTATAGACAGGTCAGGA
This sequence comes from Aquarana catesbeiana, assembly GCF_042186555.1. NCBI lineage: Eukaryota > Metazoa > Chordata > Amphibia > Anura > Ranidae > Aquarana > Aquarana catesbeiana. The sequence continues at coordinate 2,121,901 of NC_133324.1, read as the reverse complement.
TGAACCAGGACTATCTCTCATAGACAGGTCATTATGAACCAGGACTATCTCTCATAGACAGGTCAGGATGAACCAGGACTATCTCTCATAGACAGGTCAGGTTGAACCAGGATTATCTCTTATAGATAGGTCAGGATGAACCAGGACTATCTCTTATAGACAGGTCAGGATGAACCAGGACTATCTCTCATAGACAGGTCATTATGAACCAGGACTATCTCTCATAGACAGGTAGGATGAACCAGGACTATCTCTCATAGACAGGTCAGGATGAACCAGGACTATCTCTCATAGACAGGTCATTATGAACCAGGACTATCTCTCATAGACAGGTCAGGATGAACCAGGACTATCTCTTATAGATAGGTCAGTATGAACCATGACTATCTCTCATAGACAGGTCAGGATGAACCAGGACTATCTCTCATAGACAGGTCAGGATGAACCAGGACTATCTCTCATAGACAGGTCAGGATGAACCAGGACTATCTCTCATAGACAGGTCAGGATGAACCAGGACTATCTCTCATAGACAGGTCAGGATGAACCAGGACTATCTCTTATAGACAGGTCAGGATGAACCAGGACTATCTCTCATAGACAGGTCATTATGAACCAGGACTATCTCTCATAGACAGGTCAGGATGAACCAGGACTATCTCTCATAGACAGGTCAGGATGAACCAGAACTATCTCTCATAGACAGGTCAGGATGAACCAGGACTATCTCTTATAGACAGGTCAGGATGAACCAGGACTATCTCTCATAGACAGGTCAGGATGAACCAGGACTATCTCTTATAGACAGGTCAGGATGAACCAGGACTATCTCTTATAGACAGGTCAGGATGAACCAGGACTATCTCTCATAGACAGGTCATTATGAACCAGGACTATCTCTCATAGACAGGTCAGGATGAACCAGGACTATCTCTCATAGACAGGTCAGGATGAACCAGGACTATCTCTCATAGACAGGTCAGGATGAACCAGGACTATCTCTCATAGACAGGTCAGGATGAACCAGGACTATCTCTCATAGACAGGTCAGGATGAACCAGGACTATCTCTCATAGACAGGTCATTATGAACCAGGACTATCTCTCATAGACAGGTAGGATGAACCAGGACTATCTCTCATAGACAGGTCAGGATGAACCAGGACTATCTCTCATAGACAGGTCAGGAGGATGAACCAGGACTATCTCTCATAGACAGGTCAGGATGAACCAGGACTATCTCTTATAGACAGGTCAGGATGAACCAGGACTATCTCTCATAGACAGGTCAGGATGAACCAGGACTATCTCTCATAGACAGGTCAGGATGAACCAGGACTATCTCTCATAGACAGGTCAGGATGAACCAGGACTATCTCTTATAGACAGGTCATTATGAACCAGGACTATCTCTCATAGACAGGTCAGGATGAACCAGGACTATCTCTCATAGACAGGTCAGGATGAACCAGAACTATCTCTCATAGACAGGTCAGGATGAACCAGGTCTATCTCTTATAGACAGGTCAGGATGAACCAAGACTATCTCTCATAGACAGGTCATTATGAACCAGGACTATCTCTCATAGACAGGTCAGGATGAACCAGGACTATCTCTCATAGACAGGTCAGGATGAACCAGGACTATCTCTCATAGACAGGTCAGGATGAACCAGGACTATCTCTTATAGACAGGTCAGGATGAACCAGGACTATCTCTTATAGACAGGTCAGGATGAACCAGGACTATCTCTCATAGACAGGTCATTATGAACCAGGACTATCTCTCATAGACAGGTGAGGATGAACCAGGACTATCTCTCATAGACAGGTCAGGATGAACCAGGACTATCTCTCATAGACAGGTCAGGATGAACCAGGACTATCTCTCATAGACAGGTCAGGATGAACCAGGACTATCTCTTATAGACAGGTCAGGATGAACCAGGACTATCTCTTTTAGACAGGTCAGGATGAACCAGGACTATCTCTTATAGACAGGTCAGGATGAACCAGGACTATCTCTTATAGACAGGTCAGGATGAACCAGGACTATCTCTCATAGACAGGTCAGGATGAACCAGGACTATCTCTTATAGACAGGTCAGGATGAACCAGGACTATCTCTCATAGACAGGTCAGGATGAACCAGGACTATCTCTTATAGACAGGTCAGGATGAACCAGGACTATCTCTCATAGACAGGTCAGGATGAACCAGGACTATCTCTCATAGACAGGTCATTATGAACCAGGACTATCTCTCATAGACAGGTCAGGATGAACCATGACTATCTCTCATAGACAGGTCAGGATGAACCAGGACTATCTCTCATAGACAGGTCAGGATGAACCAGGACTATCTCTCATAGACAGGTCAGGATGAACCAGAACTATCTCTCATAGACAGGTCAGGATGAACCAGGACTATCTCTCATAGACAGGTCAGGATGAACCAGGACTATCTCTCATAGACAGGTCAGGATGAACCAGGACTATCTCTCATAGACAGGTCAGGATGAACCAGGACTATCTCTCATAGACAGGTCAGGATGAACCAGGACTATCTCTCATAGACAGGTCAGGATGAACCAGGACTATCTCTCATAGACAGGTCAGGATGAACCAGGACTATCTCTCATAGACAGGTCAGGATGAACCAGGACTATCTCTCATAGACAGGTCAGGATGAACCAGGACTATCTCTCATAGACAGGTCAGGATGAACCAGGACTATCTCTCATAGACAGGTCAGGATGAACCAGAACTATCTCTCATAGACAGGTCAGGATGAACCAGAACTATCTCTCATAGACAGGTCAGGATGAACCAGGACTATCTCTTATAGACAGGTCAGGATGAACCAGGACTATCTCTCATAGACAGGTCATTATGAACCAGGACTATCTCTCATAGACAGGTCAGGATGAACCAGGACTATCTCTCTTAGACAGGTGAGGATGAACCAGGACTATCTCTCATAGACAGGTCAGGATGAACCAGGACTATCTCTCATAGACAGGTCAGGATGAACCAGGACTATCTCTCATAGACAGGTCATTATGAACCAGGACTATCTCTCATAGACAGGTCAGGATGAACCAGGACTATCTCTCATAGACAGGTCAGTATGAACCAGGACTATCTCTCATAGACAGGTAAGGATGAACCAGGACTATCTCTCATAGACAGGTCAGGATGAACCAGGACTATCTCTCATAGACAGGTCAGGATGAACCAGGACTATCTCTCATAGACAGGTCAGGATGAACCAGGACTATCTCTCATAGACAGGTCAGGATGAACCAGGACTATCTCTTATAGACAGGTCATTATGAACCAGGACTATCTCTCATAGACAGGTCAGGATGAACCAGGACTATCTCTCATAGACAGGTCAGGATGAACCAGGACTATCTCTCATAGACAGGTCAGGATGAACCAGGACTATCTCTTATAGACAGGCCAGGATGAACCAGGACTATCTCTTATAGACAGGTCATTATGAACCAGGACTATCTCTCATAGACAGGTCAGGATGAACCAGGACTATCTCTCATAGACAGGTCAGGATGAACCAGAACTATCTCTCATAGACAGGTCAGGATGAACCAGGACTATCTCTTATAGACAGGTCAGGATGAACCAGGACTATCTCTCATAGACAGGTCATTATGAACCAGGACTATCTCTCATAGACAGGTCAGGATGGACCAGGACTATCTCTAATAGACAGGTCAGGATGAACCAGAACTATCTCTCATAGACAGGTCAGGATGAACCAGGACTATCTCTTATAGACAGGTCAGGATGAACCAGGACTATCTCTTATAGACAGGTCATTATGAACCAGGACTATCTCTCATAGACAGGTCAGGATGAACCAGGACTATCTCTCATAGACAGGTCAGGATGAACCAGGACTATCTCTCATAGACAGGTCAGGATGAACCAGAACTATCTCTCATAGACAGGTCAGGATGAACCAGGACTATCTCTTATAGACAGGTCAGGATGAACCAGGACTATCTCTCATAGACAGGTCATTATGAACCAGGACTATCTCTCATAGACAGGTCAGGATGAACCAGGACTATCTCTCTTAGACAGGTCAGGATGAACCAGGACTATCTCTCATAGACAGGTAAGGATGAACCAGGACTATCTCTCATAGACAGGTCAGGATGAACCAGGACTATCTCTCATAGACAGGTCAGGATGAACCAGGACTATCTCTCATAGACAGGTCAGGATGAACCAGGACTATCTCTCATAGACAGGTCAGGATGAACCAGGACTATCTCTTATAGACAGGTCATTATGAACCAGGACTATCTCTCATAGACAGGTCAGGATGAACCAGGACTATCTCTCATAGACAGGTGAGGATGAACCAGGACTATCTCTCATAGACAGGTCAGGATGAACCAGGACTATCTCTCATAGACAGGTCAGGATGAACCAGGACTATCTCTCATAGACAGGTCATTATGAACCAGGACTATCTCTCATAGACAGGTCAGGATGAACCAGGACTATCTCTCATAGACAGGTCAGTATGAACCAGGACTATCTCTCATAGACAGGTAAGGATGAACCAGGACTATCTCTCATAGACAGGTCAGGATGAACCAGGACTATCTCTCATAGACAGGTCAGGATGAACCAGGACTATCTCTCATAGACAGGTCAGGATGAACCAGGACTATCTCTCATAGACAGGTCAGGATGAACCAGGACTATCTCTTATAGACAGGTCATTATGAACCAGGACTATCTCTCATAGACAGGTCAGGATGAACCAGGACTATCTCTCATAGACAGGTCAGGATGAACCAGGACTATCTCTCATAGACAGGTCAGGATGAACCAGGACTATCTCTTATAGACAGGCCAGGATGAACCAGGACTATCTCTTATAGACAGGTCATTATGAACCAGGACTATCTCTCATAGACAGGTCAGGATGAACCAGGACTATCTCTCATAGACAGGTCAGGATGAACCAGAACTATCTCTCATAGACAGGTCAGGATGAACCAGGACTATCTCTTATAGACAGGTCAGGATGAACCAGGACTATCTCTCATAGACAGGTCATTATGAACCAGGACTATCTCTCATAGACAGGTCAGGATGGACCAGGACTATCTCTAATAGACAGGTCAGGATGAACCAGAACTATCTCTCATAGACAGGTCAGGATGAACCAGGACTATCTCTTATAGACAGGTCAGGATGAACCAGGACTATCTCTTATAGACAGGTCATTATGAACCAGGACTATCTCTCATAGACAGGTCAGGATGAACCAGGACTATCTCTCATAGACAGGTCAGGATGAACCAGGACTATCTCTCATAGACAGGTCAGGATGAACCAGAACTATCTCTCATAGACAGGTCAGGATGAACCAGGACTATCTCTTATAGACAGGTCAGGATGAACCAGGACTATCTCTCATAGACAGGTCATTATGAACCAGGACTATCTCTCATAGACAGGTCAGGATGAACCAGGACTATCTCTCTTAGACAGGTCAGGATGAACCAGGACTATCTCTCATAGACAGGTCAGGATGAACCAGGACTATCTCTTATAGACAGGTCAGGATGAACCAGGACTATCTCTTATAGACAGGTCAGGATGAACTAGGACTATCTCTCATAGACAGGTCATTATGAACCAGGACTATCTCTCATAGACAGGTGAGGATGAACCAGGACTATCTCTCATAGACAGGTCAGGATGAACCAGGACTATCTCTCATAGACAGGTCAGGATGAACCAGGACTATCTCTCATAGACAGGTCATTATGAACCAGGACTATCTCTCATAGACAGGTCAGGATGAACCAGGACTATCTCTCATAGACAGGTCAGTATGAACCAGGACTATCTCTCATAGACAGGTAAGGATGAACCAGGACTATCTCTCATAGACAGGTCAGGATGAACCAGGACTATCTCTCATAGACAGGTCAGGATGAACCAGGACTATCTCTCATAGACAGGTCAGGATGAACCAGGACTATCTCTCATAGACAGGTCAGGATGAACCAGGACTATCTCTCATAGACAGATCAGGATGAACCAGGACTATCTCTCATAGACCGGTCAGGATGAACCAGGACTATCTCTCATAGACCGGTCAGGATGAACCAGGACTATCTCTCATAGACAGGTCAGGATGAACCAGGACTATCTCTCATAGACAGGTCAGGATGAACCAGGACTATCTCTCATAGACAGGTCAGGATGAACCAGGACTATCTCTCATAGACAGGTCAGGATGAACCAGGACTATCTCTCATAGACAGGTCAGGATGAACCAGGACTATCTCTCATAGACAGGTCAGGATGAACCAGGACTATCTCTCATAGACAGGTCAGGATGAACCAGGACTATCTCTCATAGACAGGTCAGGATGAACCAGGACTATCTCTCATAGACAGGTCAGGATGAACCAGAACTATCTCTCATAGGCAGGTCAGGATGAACCAGGACTATCTCTCTTATAGACAGGTCAGGATGAACCAGGACTATCTCTCATAGACAGGTCAGGATGAACCAGGACTATCTCTTATAGACAGGTCAGGATGAACCAGGACTATCTCTTATAGACAGGTCAGGATGAACCAGGACTATCTCTCATAGACAGGTCATTATGAACCAGGACTATCTCTCATAGACAGGTCAGGATGAACCAGGACTATCTCTTATAGACAGGTCAGGATGAACCAGGACGATCTCTCATAGACAGGTCAGGATGAACCAGGACTATCTCTCATAGACAGGTCAGGATGAACCAGGACTATCTCTCATAGACAGGTCAGGATGAACCAGGACTATCTCTCATAGACAGGTCAGGATGAACCAGGACTATCTCTCATAGACAGGTCAGGGTGAACCAGGACTATCTCTTATAGACAGGTCAGGATGAACCAGGACTATCTCTCATAGACAGGTCAGGATGAACCAGGACTATCTCTCATAGACAGGTCAGGATGAACCAGGACTATCTCTCATAGACAGGTCAGGAGGATGAACCAGGACTATCTCTCATAGACAGGTCAGGATGAACCAGGACTATCTCTTATAGACAGGTCAGGATGAACCAGGACTATCTCATAGACAGGTCAGGATGAACCAGGACTATCTCTCATAGACAGGTCAGGATGAACCAGGACTATCTCTTATAGACAGGCCAGGATGAACCAGGACTATCTCTTATAGACAGGTCATTATGAACCAGGACTATCTCTCATAGACAGGTCAGGATGAACCAGGACTATCTCTCATAGACAGGTCAGGATGAACCAGAACTATCTCTCATAGACAGGTCAGGATGAACAAGGACTATCTCTTATAGACAGGTCAGGATGAACCAGGACTATCTCTCATAGACAGGTCATTATGAACCAGGACTATCTCTCATAGACAGGTCAGGATGAACCAGGACTATCTCTCATAGACAGGTCAGGATGAACCAGGACTATCTCTTATAGACAGGTCAGGATGAACCAGGACTATCTCTCATAGACAGGTCATTATGAACCAGGACTATCTCTCATAGACAGGTAGGATGAACCAGGACTATCTCTCATAGACAGGTCAGGATGAACCAGGACTATCTCTCATAGACAGGTCATTATGAACCAGGACTATCTCTCATAGACAGGTCAGGATGAACCAGGACTATCTCTTATAGATAGGTCAGTATGAACCATGACTATCTCTCATAGACAGGTCAGGATGAACCAGGACTATCTCTCATAGACAGGTCAGGATGAACCAGGACTATCTCTTATAGACAGGTCAGGATGAACCAGGACTATCTCTCATAGACAGGTCAGGATGAACCAGGACTATCTCTTATAGACAGGTCAGGATGAACCAGGACTATCTCTCATAGACAGGTCAGGATGAACCTGGAATATCTCTTATAGACAGGTCAGGATGAACCAGGACTATCTCTTATAGACAGGTCAGGATGAACCAGGACTATCTCTCATAGACAGGTCATTATGAACCAGGACTATCTCTCATAGACAGGTCAGGATGAACCAGGACTATCTCTCATAGACAGGTCAGGATGAACCAGGACTATCTCTCATAGACAGGTCAGGATGAACCAGGACTATCTCTCATAGACAGGTCAGGATGAACCAGGACTATCTCTCATAGACAGGTCAGGATGAACCAGGACTATCTCTCATAGACAGGTCAGGATGAACCAGGACTATCTCTCATAGACAGGTCATTATGAACCAGGACTATCTCTCATAGACAGGTAGGATGAACCAGGACTATCTCTCATAGACAGGTCAGGATGAACCAGGACTATCTCTCATAGACAGGTCAGGAGGATGAACCAGGACTATCTCTCATAGACAGGTCAGGATGAACCAGGACTATCTCTTATAGACAGGTCAGGATGAACCAGGACTATCTCTCATAGACAGGTCAGGATGAACCAGGACTATCTCTCATAGACAGGTCAGGATGAACCAGGACTATCTCTTATAGACAGGCCAGGATGAACCAGGACTAACTCTTATAGACAGGTCATTATGAACCAGGACTATCTCTCATAGACAGGTCAGGATGAACCAGGACTATCTCTCATAGACAGGTCAGGATGAACCAGAACTATCTCTCATAGACAGGTCAGGATGAACCAGGACTATCTCTTATAGACAGGTCAGGATGAACCAGGACTATCTCTCATAGACAGGTCATTATGAACCAGGACTATCTCTCATAGACAGGTCAGGATGAACCAGGACTATCTCTCATAGACAGGTCAGGATGAACCAGGACTATCTCTCATAGACAGGTCAGGATGAACCAGGACTATCTCTTATAGACAGGTCAGGATGAACCAGGACTATCTCTTATAGACAGGTCAGGATGAACCAGGACTATCTCTCATAGACAGGTCATTATGAACCAGGACTATCTCTCATAGACAGGTGAGGATGAACCAGGACTATCTCTCATAGACAGGTCAGGATGAACCAGGACTATCTCTCATAGACAGGTCAGGATGAACCAGGACTATCTCTCATAGACAGGTCAGGATGAACCAGGACTATCTCTTATAGACAGGTCAGGATGAACCAGGACTATCTCTTTTAGACAGGTCAGGATGAACCAGGACTATCTCTTATAGACAGGTCAGGATGAACCAGGACTATCTCTTATAGACAGGTCAGGATGAACCAGGACTATCTCTCATAGACAGGTCAGGATGAACCAGGACTATCTCTTATAGACAGGTCAGGATGAACCAGGACTATCTCTCATAGACAGGTCAGGATGAACCAGGACTATCTCTTATAGACAGGTCAGGATGAACCAGGACTATCTCTCATAGACAGGTCAGGATGAACCAGGACTATCTCTCATAGACAGGTCATTATGAACCAGGACTATCTCTCATAGACAGGTCAGGATGAACCATGACTATCTCTCATAGACAGGTCAGGATGAACCAGGACTATCTCTCATAGACAGGTCAGGATGAACCAGGACTATCTCTCATAGACAGGTCAGGATGAACCAGAACTATCTCTCATAGACAGGTCAGGATGAACCAGGACTATCTCTCATAGACAGGTCAGGATGAACCAGGACTATCTCTCATAGACAGGTCAGGATGAACCAGGACTATCTCTCATAGACAGGTCAGGATGAACCAGGACTATCTCTCATAGACAGGTCAGGATGAACCAGGACTATCTCTCATAGACAGGTCAGGATGAACCAGGACTATCTCTCATAGACAGGTCAGGATGAACCAGGACTATCTCTCATAGACAGGTCAGGATGAACCAGGACTATCTCTCATAGACAGGTCAGGATGAACCAGGACTATCTCTCATAGACAGGTCAGGATGAACCAGGACTATCTCTCATAGACAGGTCAGGATGAACCAGGACTATCTCTCATAGACAGGTCAGGATGAACCAGGACTATCTCTCATAGACAGGTCAGGATGAACCAGGACTAACTCTCATAGACAGGTCAGGATGAACCAGGACTATCTCTCATAGACAGGTCAGGATGAACCAGGACTATCTCTCATAGACAGGTCAGGATGAACCAGGACTATCTCTCATAGACAGGTCAGGGTGAACCAGGACTATCTCTTATAGACAGGTCAGGATGAACTAGGACTATCTCTCATAGACAGGTCAGGATGAACCAGGACTATCTCTCATAGACAGGTCAGGATGAACCAGGACTATCTCTCATAGACAGGTCAGGATGAACCAGGACTATCTCTCATAGACAGGTCAGGATGAACCAGGACTATCTCTCATAGACAGGACAGGATGAACCAGGACTATCTCTCATAGACAGGTCAGGATGAACCAGGACTATCTCTCATAGACAGGTCAGGATGAACCGGGACTATCTCTCATAGACCGGTCAGGATGAACCGGGACTATCTCTCATAGACCGGTCAGGATGAACCAGGACTATCTCTCATAGACAGGTCAGGATGAACCAGGACTATCTCTCATAGACAGGTCAGGATGAACCAGGACTATCTCTCATAGACAGGTCAGGATGAACCAGGACTATCTCTCATAGACAGGTCAGGATGAACCAGGACTATCTCTCATAGACAGGTCAGGATGAACCAGGACTATCTCTCATAGACAGGTCAGGATGAACCAGGACTATCTCTCATAGACAGGTCAGGATGAACCAGGACTATCTCTCATAGACAGGTCAGGATGAACCAGGACTATCTCTCATAGACAGGTCAGGATGAACCAGAACTATCTCTCATAGACAGGTCAGGATGAACCAGGACTATCTCTCTTATAGACAGGTCAGGATGAACCAGGACTATCTCTCATAGACAGGTCAGGATGAACCAGGACTATCTCTTATAGACAGGTCAGGATGAACCAGGACTATCTCTTATAGACAGGTCAGGATGAACCAGGACTATCTCTTATAGACAGGTCAGGATGAACCAGGACTATCTCTCATAGACAGGTCATTATGAACCAGGACTATCTCTCATAGACAGGTCAGGATGAACCAGGACTATCTCTTATAGACAGGTCAGGATGAACCAGGACGATCTCTCATAGACAGGTCAGGATGAACCAGGACTATCTCTCATAGACAGGTCAGGATGAACCAGGACTATCTCTCATAGACAGGTCAGGATGAACCAGGACTATCTCTCATAGACAGGTCAGGATGAACCAGGACTATCTCTTATAGACAGGTCAGGATGAACCAGGACTATCTCTCATAGACAGGTCAGGATGAACCAGGACTATCTCTCATAGACAGGTCAGGATGAACCAGGACAATCTCTCATAGACAGGTCAGGAGAATGAACCAGGACTATCTCTCATAGACAGGTCAGGATGAACCAGGACTATCTCTTATAGACAGGTCAGGATGAACCAGGACTATCTCATAGACAGGTCAGGATGAACCAGGACTATCTCTCATAGACAGGTCAGGATGAACCAGGACTATCTCTTATAGACAGGCCAGGATGAACCAGGACTATCTCTTATAGACAGGTCATTATGAACCAGAACTATCTCTCATAGACAGGTCAGGATGAACCAGGACTATCTCTCATAGACAGGTCAGGATGAACCAGAACTATCTCTCATAGACAGGTCAGGATGAACCAGGACTATCTCTTATAGACAGGTCAGGATGAACCAGGACTATCTCTCATAGACAGGTCATTATGAACCAGGACTATCTCTCATAGACAGGTCAGGATGGACCAGGACTATCTCTAATAGACAGGTCAGGATGAACCAGAACTATCTCTCATAGACAGGTCAGGATGAACCAGGACTATCTCTTATAGACAGGTCAGGATGAACCAGGACTATCTCTTATAGACAGGTCATTATGAACCAGGACTATCTCTCATAGACAGGTCAGGATGAACCAGGACTATCTCTCATAGACAGGTCAGGATGAACCAGGACTATCTCTCATAGACAGGTCAGGATGAACCAGAACTATCTCTCATAGACAGGTCAGGATGAACCAGGACTATCTCTTATAGACAGGTCAGGATGAACCAGGACTATCTCTTATAGACAGGTCAGGATGAACCAGGACTATCTCTCATAGACAGGTCATTATGAACCAGGACTATCTCTCATAGACAGGTCAGGATGAACCAGGACTATCTCTCATAGACAGGTCAGGATGAACCAGGACTATCTCTCATAGACAGGTCAGGATGAACCAGGACTATCTCTCATAGACAGGTCAGGATGAACCAGGACTATCTCTCATAGACAGGACAGGATGAACCAGGACTATCTCTCATAGACAGGTCAGGATGAACCAGGACTATCTCTCATAGACAGGTCAGGATGAACCGGGACTATCTCTCATAGACCGGTCAGGATGAACCGGGACTATCTCTCATAGACCGGTCAGGATGAACCAGGACTATCTCTCATAGACAGGTCAGGATGAACCAGGACTATCTCTCATAGACAGGTCAGGATGAACCAGGACTATCTCTCATAGACAGGTCAGGATGAACCAGGACTATCTCTCATAGACAGGTCAGGATGAACCAGGACTATCTCTCATAGACAGGTCAGGATGAACCAGGACTATCTCTCATAGACAGGTCAGGATGAACCAGGACTATCTCTCATAGACAGGTCAGGATGAACCAGGACTATCTCTCATAGACAGGTCAGGATGAACCAGGACTATCTCTCATAGACAGGTCAGGATGAACCAGAACTATCTCTCATAGACAGGTCAGGATGAACCAGGACTATCTCTCTTATAGACAGGTCAGGATGAACCAGGACTATCTCTCATAGACAGGTCAGGATGAACCAGGACTATCTCTTATAGACAGGTCAGGATGAACCAGGACTATCTCTTATAGACAGGTCAGGATGAACCAGGACTATCTCTCATAGACAGGTCATTATGAACCAGGACTATCTCTCATAGACAGGTCAGGATGAACCAGGACTATCTCTTATAGACAGGTCAGGATGAACCAGGACGATCTCTCATAGACAGGTCAGGATGAACCAGGACTATCTCTCATAGACAGGTCAGGATGAACCAGGACTATCTCTCATAGACAGGTCAGGATGAACCAGGACTATCTCTCATAGACAGGTCAGGATGAACCAGGACTATCTCTTATAGACAGGTCAGGATGAACCAGGACTATCTCTCATAGACAGGTCAGGATGAACCAGGACTATCTCTCATAGACAGGTCAGGATGAACCAGGACAATCTCTCATAGACAGGTCAGGAGAATGAACCAGGACTATCTCTCATAGACAGGTCAGGATGAACCAGGACTATCTCTTATAGACAGGTCAGGATGAACCAGGACTATCTCATAGACAGGTCAGGATGAACCAGGACTATCTCTCATAGACAGGTCAGGATGAACCAGGACTATCTCTTATAGACAGGCCAGGATGAACCAGGACTATCTCTTATAGACAGGTCATTATGAACCAGAACTATCTCTCATAGACAGGTCAGGATGAACCAGAACTATCTCTCATAGACAGGTCAGGATGAACCAGGACTATCTCTTATAGACAGGTCAGGATGAACCAGGACTATCTCTCATAGACAGGTCATTATGAACCAGGACTATCTCTCATAGACAGGTCAGGATGAACCAGGACTATCTCTCATAGACAGGTCAGGATGAACCAGAACTATCTCTCATAGACAGGTCAGGATGAACCAGGACTATCTCTTATAGACAGGTCAGGATGAACCAGGACTATCTCTCATAGACAGGTCATTATGAACCAGGACTATCTCTCATAGACAGGTCAGGATGGACCAGGACTATCTCTAATAGACAGGTCAGGATGAACCAGAACTATCTCTCATAGACAGGTCAGGATGAACCAGGACTATCTCTTATAGACAGGTCAGGATGAACCAGGACTATCTCTTATAGACAGGTCATTATGAACCAGGACTATCTCTCATAGACAGGTCAGGATGAACCAGGACTATCTCTCATAGACAGGTCAGGATGAACCAGGACTATCTCTCATAGACAGGTCAGGATGAACCAGAACTATCTCTCATAGACAGGTCAGGATGAACCAGGACTATCTCTTATAGACAGGTCAGGATGAACCAGGACTATCTCTTATAGACAGGTCAGGATGAACCAGGACTATCTCTCATAGACAGGTCATTATGAACCAGGACTATCTCTCATAGACAGGTCAGGATGAACCAGGACTATCTCTCATAGACAGGTCAGGATGAACCAGGACTATCTCTCATAGACAGGTCAGGATGAACCAGGACTATCTCTTATAGACAGGTCAGGATGAACCAGGACTATCTCTTATAGACAGGTCAGGATGAACTAGGACTATCTCTCATAGACAGGTCATTATGAACCAGGACTATCTCTCATAGACAGGTCAGGATGAACCAATCCAATCTCCAATAGACAAATATTAGTATTTGCCATTCCTCTCGGATGTAACAGGTTAGTATAGGCCAGTATATTGTCCATTGATCCTAATACACAGAGTAAAGCCATTCTCCTCTCTCTCAGCATTACCATGAATGGTCAGGTGGTGGCCTGTCTAGAGGGATGTCAAGCTATAGTGGACACTGGGACATCTGTCATTGCTGGTCATCCAGACGCCATCAGTGGGATCCAAAAAGCTATCGGAGCAAAACCGGACACATTCGGACTGGTGACTAACCTTCTCATCTCTCCCTACATGAATGAACGCCCTTCTCATATTTCCCTACATGAATGAATGCCCTTCTCATATTTCCCTACATGAATGAACACCCTTCTCATCTCTCCCTACATGAATGAACGCCCTTCTCATATTTCCCTACATGAATGAATGCCCTTCTCATATTTCCCTACATGAATGAACGCCCTTCTCATATTTCCCTACATGAATGAACGCCCTTCTCATATCTCTCCCTACATGAATGGACATCCCTCTCATATCTCTCCCTACATGATTGAACACCCTTCTGATATCTCTCCCTACACGAATGAACACCCTTCTGGCATCTCTCCCTACATGAATGAACATTCCTACATGAATGAACATCCTTCCTACATGAATGAACATCCTTCTCGTATCTTTCCCTACATGAATGAAACCCTTCTCGTATCTCTCCCTACATGAATGAACACCCTTCTCATATCTCTCCCAACATGAATGAACACCCTTCTTGCATCTTTCCCTACATGAATGAACATTCCGACATGAATGAACATCCGTCCTACATGAATGAACACCCTTCTCATATCTCTCCCTAATGAATGAAACCCTTCTCGTATCTCTCCATATATGAATGAACACCCTTCTTGCATCTCTCCCTACATGAATGAACATTCCTACATGAATGAACATCCTTCCTACATGAATGAACATCCTTCTCGTATCTCTCCCTACATGAATGAACACCCTTCTCATATCTCTCCCTACATGAATGAACATCCTTCTCATATCCCCTACCTGAATGGACATCCTTCTCATATCTCCCTAAATAAATGGACATCCTTCTCGTATCTCTCCCTACATGAATGAACATCATTCTCATTTATCTCCCTACATGAATGAACATCCTTCTCATATCTCTTCCTACATGAATGAACATCCTTCTCATATCTCTCCCTACATGAATGAACATCCTTCTCATATCTTCCTACATGAATGAACATCCTTCTCATATCTTGCTACATGAATGAACACCCTTCTCATATTTCCCTACATGAATGAACATCTTTCTCATATCTCTCCCTACATGAATGAACATCCTTCTCATATCTCTTCCTACATGAATGAACATCCTTCTCATATCTCTCCCTACATGAATGAACATCCTTCTCATATCTTCCTACATGAATGAACATCCTTCTCATATCTTGCTACATGAATGAACACCCTTCTCATATTTCCCTACATGAATGAACATCTTTCTCATATCTCTCCCTACATGAATGAACATCCTTCTCATATCTCTCCCTACATGAATGAACATCCTTCTCTTATCTCTCCCTACATGAATGAACATCCTTCTCATATCTTCCTACATGAATGAACATCCTTCTCATATCTCTCCCTACATGAATGAACACCCTTCTCATATCTCCCTACATGAATGAAACCCTTATCATATCTCCCTACATGAATGAACATCCTTCTCGTATCTCTCCCTACATGAATGAACATCCTTCTCATATCTCTCCCTACATGAATGAACATCCTTCTCATATCTCTCCCTACATGAATGAACATCCTTGTCGTATCTCTCCCTACATGAATGAACATCCTTCTCATATCTCTCCCTACATGAATGAACATCCTTCTCATATCTCTCCCTACATGAATGAACATCCTTGTCGTATCTCTCCCTACATGAATGAACATCCTTCTCATATCTTCCTACATGAATGAACATCCTTCTCATATCTCTCCCTACATGAATGAACACCCTTCTTCTCATATCTCTCCCTACATGAATGAACACCCTTCTCATATCTCTCCCTACATGAATGAACACCCTTCTCATATCTCCCTACATGAATGAACATCCTTCTCATATCTCTCCCTACATGAATGAACACCCTTCTCATATCTCTCCCTACATGAATGAACATCCTTCTCATATCTTCCTACATGAATGAACACCCTTCTTCTCATATCTCTCCCTACATGAATGAACACCCTTCTCATATCTCTCCTTAAATGAATGAACACCCTTCTCCTATCTCTCCCTACATGAATGAACACCCTTCTCATATCTCTCCTTAAATGAATGAACACCCTTCTCATATCTCTCCTTAAATGAATGAACACCCTTCTCCTATCTCTCCCTACATGAATGAACACCCTTCTCATATCTCTGCTTAAATGAATGAACACCCTTCTCATATCTCTCCTTAAATGAATGAACACCCTTCGCATATCTCTCCCTATATGAATGAACATCCTTCTCATATCCCCCTACATGAATGAACACCCTTCTCATATCTCTCCTTAAATGAATGAACACCCTTCTCCTATCTCTCCCTACATGAATGAACATTCTTCTTATATCACTCCTTACATGAATGAACACCCTTCTCATATCTCCCTACATGAATAAACACCCTTCACATATCTCTCCCTACATGAATGAACACCCTTCTTCTCATATCTCTCCCTACATGAATGAACATCCTTCTCATATCTCTCCCTACATGAATGAACACCCTTCTTCTCATATCTCTCCCTACATGAATGAACACCCTTCTCATATCTCTCCTTACATGAATGAACATCCTTCTCATATCTCTCCTTACATGAATGAACATCCTTCTCATATCTCTCCCTACATGAATGAACACCCTTCTTCTCATATCTCTCCCTACATGAATGAACACCCTTCTTCTCCTATCTCTCCCTACATGAATGAACACCCTTCTCATATCTCTCCCTACATGAATGAACACCCTTCTTCTCATATCTCTCCATACATGAATGAACACCCTTCTTCTCATATCTCTCCCTACATGAATGAACACCCTTCTCATATCTCTCCATACATGAATGAACACCCTTCTTCTCATATCTCTCCCTACATGAATGAACACCCTTCTCATATCTCTCCCTACATGAATGAACACCCTTCTCATATCTCTCCCTACATGAATGAACACCCTTCTTCTCATATCTCTCCCTACATGAATGAACACCCTTCTCATATCTCTCCATACATGAATGAACACCCTTCTTCTCCTATCTCTCCCTACATGAATGAACACCCTTCTCATATCTCTCCCTACATGAATGAACACCCTTCTTCTCATATCTCTCCCTACATGAATGAACACCCTTCTCATATCTCTCCCTACATGAATGAACACCCTTCTTCTCATATCTCTCCCTACATGAATGAACACCCTTCTCATATCTCTCCATACATGAATGAACACCCTTCTTCTCATATCTCTCCCTACATGAATGAACACCCTTCTCATATCTCTCCCTACATGAATGAACACCCTTCTTCTCATATCTCTCCCTACATGAATGAACACCCTTCTCATATCTCTCCCTACATGAATGAACACCCTTCTTCTCATATCTCTCCCTACATGAATGAACATCCTTCGCATATCTCTCCCTACATGAATGAACACCCTTCTCATATCTCTCCCTACATGAATGAACATCCTTATCATATCTTCCTACATGAATGAACACCCTTCTTCTCATATCTCTCCCTACATGAATGAACATCCTTCTCATATCTCTCCCTACATGAATGAACACCCTTCTCATATCTCTCCCTACATGAATGAACATCCTTCTCATATCTTCCTACATGAATGAACACCCTTCTTCTCATATCTCTCCCTACATGAATGAACATCCTTCTCATATCTCTCCCTACATGAATGAACACCCTTCTCATATCTCTCCCTACATGAATGAACATCCTTCTCATATCTCTCCCTACATGAATGAACATCCTTCTCATATCTCTCCCTACATGAATGAACACCCTTCTCATATCTCTCCCTACATGAATGAATATCCTTCTCATATCTTCCTACATGAATGAACACCCTTCTTCTCATATCTCTCCCTACATGAATGAACACCCTTCTCATATCTCTCCTTAAATGAATGAACACCCTTCTCCTATCTCTCCCTACATGAATGAACACCCTTCTCATATCTCTCCTTAAATGAATGAACACCCTTCTCATATCTCTCCTTAAATGAATGAACACCCTTCGCATATCTCTCCCTACATGAATGAACACCCTTCTCATATCTTCCTACATGAATGAACACCCTTCTTCTCATATCTCTCCCTACATGAATGAACACCCTTCTCATATCTCTCCCTACATGAATGAACACCCTTCTCATATCTCCCTACATGAATGAACATCCTTCTCATATCTCTCCCTACATGAATGAACACCCTTCTCATATCTCTCCCTACATGAATGAACATCCTTCTCATATCTTCCTACATGAATGAACACCCTTCTTCTCATATCTCTCCCTACATGAATGAACACCCTTCTCATATCTCTCCTTAAATGAATGAACACCCTTCTCCTATCTCTCCCTACATGAATGAACACCCTTCTCATATCTCTCCTTAAATGAATGAACACCCTTCTCATATCTCTCCTTAAATGAATGAACACCCTTCGCATATCTCTCCCTACATGAATGAACATCCTTCTCATATCTCTCCTTAAATGAATGAACACCCTTCTCCTATCTCTCCCTACATGAATGAACATTCTTCTTATATCGCTCCTTACATGAATGAACACCCTTCTCATATCTCCCTACATGAATAAACACCCTTCACATATCTCTCCCTACATGAATGAACACCCTTCTCATATCTCTCCCTACATGAATGAACATCCTTCTCATATCCCCCTACATGAATGAACACCTTTCTCATATCTCGCTACATGAATGAACATCCTTCTCATATCTCCCTACATGAATATACACCCTTCTTATATCTCTCCCTACATGAATGAACATCCTTCTCATATCTCTCCTTAAATGAATGAACATCCTTCTCTTATCTCTCCCTACATGAATGAACATCCTTCTCATATCTCTCCGTACATGAATGAACACCCTTCTCATTTCTCTCCCTACATGAATGAACACCCTTCTTATATCTTTCCCTACATGAATGAACGCCCTTCTCATTTCTCTCCCTACATGAATGAACACCCTTCTTCTCATATCTCTCCCTACATGAATGAACAGCCTTCTTATATCTCTCCCTACATGAATGAACACCCTTCTTATTTCTCTCCCTACATGAATGAACACCCTTCTTCTCATATCTCTCCCTACATGAATGAACAGCCTTCTTATATCTCTCCCTACATGAATGAACACCCTTCTTATTTCTCTCCCTACATGAATGAACACCCTTCTTCTCATATCTCTCCCTACATGAATGAACAGCCTTCTTATATCTCTCCCTACATGAATGAACACCCTTCTTATTTCTCTCCCTACATGAATGAACACCATTCTCATATCTCTCCCTACATGAATGAACACCCTTCTCATATCTCTCCTTAAATGAATGAACATCCTTCTCATATCTCTCCCTACATGAATGAACACCCTTCTCATTTCTCTCCCTACATGAATGAACACCCTTCTTATATCTTTCCCTACATGAATGAACGCCCTTCTCATTTCTCTCCCTACATGAATGAACACCTTTCTTCTCATATCTCTCCCTACATGAATGAACAGCCTTCTTATATCTCTCCCTACATGAATGAACACCCTTCTTATTTCTCTCCCTACATGAATGAACACCCTTCTCATATCTCTCCCTACATGAATGAACACCCTTCTTCTCATATCTCTCCCTACATGAATGAACACCCTTCTCATATCTCTCCATACATGAATGAACACCCTTCTTCTCATATCTCTCCCTACATGAATGAACATCCTTCGCATATCTCTCCCTACATGAATGAACACCCTTCTTCTCATATCTCTCCCTACATGAATGAACACCCTTCTCATATCTCTCCCTACATGAATGAACACCCTTCTTCTCATATCTCTCCCTACATGAATGAACATCCTTCTCATATCTCTCCCTACATGAATGAACATCCTTCTCATATCTCTCCCTACATGAATGAACATCCTTCGCATATCTCTCCCTACATGAATGAACACCCTTCTCATATCTCTCCCTACATGAATGAACACCCTTCTTCTCATATCTCTCCCTACATGAATGAACATCCTTCTCATATCTCTCCCTACATGAATGAACATCCTTCTCATATCTCTCCCTACATGAATGAACACCCTTCTCATATCTCTCCCTACATGAATGAACATCCTTCTCATATCTCTCCCTACATGAATGAACATCCTTCTCATATCTCTCCCTACATGAATGAACACCCTTCTCATATCTCTCCCTACATGAATGAACATCCTTCTCATATCTTCCTACATGAATGAACACCCTTCTTCTCATATCTCTCCCTACATTAATGAACACCCTTCTCATATCTCTCCCTACATGAATGAACACCCTTCTCATATCTCCCTACATGAATGAACATCCTTCTCATATCTCTCCCTACATGAATGAACATCCTTCTCATATCTTCCTACATGAATGAACACCCTTCTTCTCATATCTCTCCCTACATGAATGAACACCCTTCTCATATCTCTCCCTACATGAATGAACATCCTTCTCATATCTTCCTACATGAATGAACACCCTTCTTCTCATATCTCTCCCTACATGAATGAACACCCTTCTCATATCTCTCCTTAAATGAATGAACACCCTTCGCATATCTCTCCCTACATGAATGAACATCCTTCTCATATCCCCCTACATGAATGAACACCCTTCTCATATCTCTCCTTAAATGAATGAACACCCTTCTCCTATCTCTCCCTACATGAATGAACATCCTTCTTATATCGCTCCCTACATGAATGAACACCCTTCTCATATCTCCCTACATGAATAAACACCCTTCACATATCTCTCCCTACATGAATGAACACCCTTCTCATATCTCTCCCTACATGAATGAACATCCTTCTCATATCCCCCTACATGAATGAACACCTTTCTCATATCTCGCTACATGAATGAACATCCTTCTCATATCTCCCTACATGAATGAACATCCTTCTCATATCTCTCCCTACATGAATGAACACCCTTCTTATATCTCTCCCTACATGAATGAACATCCTTCTCATATCTCCCTACATGAATGAACACCCTTCTCATATCTCTCCTTAAATGAATGAACATCCTTCTCTTATCTCTCCCTACATGAATGAACACCCTTCTCATTTCTCTCCCTACATGAATAAACACCCTTCTTATATCTTTCCCTACATGAATGAACGCCCTTCTCATTTCTCTCCCTACATGAATGAACACCCTTCTTCTCATATCTCTCCCTACATGAATGAACAGCCTTCTTATATCTCTCCCTACATGAATGAACACCCTTCTTATTTCTCTCCCTACATGAATGAACACCCTTCTTCTCATATCTCTCCCTACATGAATGAACAGCCTTCTTATATCTCTCCCTACATGAATGAACACCCTTCTTATTTCTCTCCCTACATGAATGAACACCCTTCTTCTCATATCTCTCCCTACATGAATGAACAGCCTTCTTATATCTCTCCCTACATGAATGAACACCCTTCTCCTATCTCTCCCTACATGAATGAACACCCTTCTCATATCTCTCCTTAAATGAATGAACATCCTTCTCATATCTCTCCCTACATGAATGAACACCCTTCTCATTTCTCTCCCTACATGAATGAACACCCTTCTTATATCTTTCCCTACATGAATGAACGCCCTTCTCATATCTCTCCCTACATGAATGAACACCCTTCTCATTTCTCTCCCTACATGAATGAACACCCTTCTTATATCTTTCCCTACATGAATGAACGCCCTTCTCATTTCTCTCCCTACATGAATGAACACCTTTCTTCTCATATCTCTCCCTACATGAATGAACAGCCTTCTTATATCTCTCCCTACATGAATGAACACCCTTCTTATTTCTCTCCCTACATGAATGAACATCCTTCTCATATCTCTCCCTACATGAATGAACACCCTTCTCATATCTCTCCCTACATGAATGAACACCCTTCTCATATCTCTCCCTACATGAATGAACATCCTTCTCATATCTTCCTACATGAATGAACACCCTTCTTCTCATATCTCTCCCTACATGAATGAACACCCTTCTCATATCTCTCCCTACATGAATGAACACCCTTCTCATATCTCCCTACATGAATGAACATCCTTCTCATATCTCTCCCTACATGAATGAACATCCTTCTCATATCTTCCTACATGAATGAACACCCTTCTTCTCATATCTCTCCCTACATGAATGAACACCCTTCTCATATCTCTCCCTACATGAATGAACATCCTTCTCATATCTTCCTACATGAATGAACACCCTTCTTCTCATATCTCTCCCTACATGAATGAACACCCTTCTCATATCTCTCCTTAAATGAATGAACACCCTTCTCCTATCTCTCCCTACATGAATGAACATCCTTCTTATATCGCTCCCTACATGAATGAACACCCTTCTCATATCTCCCTACATGAATAAACACCCTTCACATATCTCTCCCTACATGAATGAACACCCTTCTCATATCTCTCCCTACATGAATGAACATCCTTCTCATATCCCCCTACATGAATGAACACCTTTCTCATATCTCGCTACATGAATGAACATCCTTCTCATATCTCCCTACATGAATGAACATCCTTCTCATATCTCTCCCTACATGAATGAACACCCTTCTTATATCTCTCCCTACATGAATGAACATCCTTCTCATATCTCCCTACATGAATGAACACCCTTCTCATATCTCTCCTTAAATGAATGAACATCCTTCTCTTATCTCTCCCTACATGAATGAACATCCTTCTCATATCTCTCCTTAAATGAATGAACATCCTTCTCTTATCTCTCCCTACATGAATGAACACCCTTCTTCTCATATCTCTCCGTACATGAATGAACACCCTTCTCATTTCTCTCCCTACATGAATAAACACCCTTCTTATATCTTTCCCTACATGAATGAACGCCCTTCTCATTTCTCTCCCTACATGAATGAACACCCTTCTTCTCATATCTCTCCCTACATGAATGAACAGCCTTCTTATATCTCTCCCTACATGAATGAACACCCTTCTTATTTCTCTCCCTACATGAATGAACACCCTTCTTCTCATATCTCTCCCTACATGAATGAACAGCCTTCTTATATCTCTCCCTACATGAATGAACACCCTTCTTATTTCTCTCCCTACATGAATGAACACCCTTCTTCTCATATCTCTCCCTACATGAATGAACAGCCTTCTTATATCTCTCCCTACATGAATGAACACCCTTCTCCTATCTCTCCCTACGTGAATGAACACCCTTCTCATATCTCTCCTTAAATGAATGAACATCCTTCTCATATCTCTCCCTACATGAATGAACACCCTTCTCATTTCTCTCCCTACATGAATGAACACCCTTCTTATATCTTTCCCTACATGAATGAACGCCCTTCTCATATCTCTCCCTACATGAATGAACACCCTTCTCATTTCTCTCCCTACATGAATGAACACCCTTCTTATATCTTTCCCTACATGAATGAACGCCCTTCTCATTTCTCTCCCTACATGAATGAACACCTTTCTTCTCATATCTCTCCCTACATGAATGAACAGCCTTCTTATATCTCTCCCTACATGAATGAACACCCTTCTTATTTCTCTCCCTACATGAATGAACATCCTTCTCATATCTCTCCCTACATGAATGAACACCCTTCTCATATCTCTCCCTACATGAATGAACATCCTTCTCATATCTCTCCCTACATGAATGAACAACCTTCTCGTATCGAGGAGGCAGAGGAGGTGCTGATCATGGACTGGGGGATTTTAGGGGAGACAGTGGTGGTGCTAATCATGGACTGGGGGGGTTTAGGGGAGACAGAGGGGGTGCTGATCATGGACTGGGGTTTTTAGGGGAGACAGAGGAGGTGCTGATCATGGACTGGGGGTTTTAGGGGAGACAGAGGGGGTGCTGATCATGGACTGGGGGTTTTAGTGGAGACAGAGGGGGTGCTGATCATGGACTGGGGGTTTTAGGGGAGACAGAGGGGCTGCTGATCATGGACTGGGGTTTTTAGGGGAGACAGAGGGGGTGCTGATCATGGACTGGGGGTTTTAGGGGAGACAGAGGGGGTGCTGATCATGGACTGGGGGTTTTAGGGGAGACAGAGGGGGTGCTGATCATGGACTGGGGGTTTTAGGGGAGACAGAGGGGGTGCTGATCATGGACTGGGGGTTTTAGGGGAGACAGAGGGGCTGCTGATCATGGACTGGGGTTTTTAGGGGAGACAGAGGGGCTGCTGATCATGGACTGGGGGGGTTTAGGGGAGACAGAGGGGCTGCTGATCATGGACTGGGGTTTTTAGGGGAGACAGAGGAGGTGCTGATCATGGACTGGGGGTTTTAGTGGAGACAGGGGGGGGTGATGATCATGGACTGGGGGTTTTAGGGGTGACAGAGGGGGTGCTGATCATGGACTGGGGGTTTTAGGGGAGACAGAGGGGGTGCTGATCATGGACTGGGGGTTTTAGGGGAGACAGAGGGGCTGCTGATCATGGACTGGGGTTTTTAGGGGAGACAGAGGGGGTGCTGATCATGGACTGGGGGTTTTAGGGAAGACAGAGGGGGTGCTGATCATTAACTGGGGGTTTTAGGGGAGACAGTGGTGGTGCTAATCATGGACTGGGGGGGTTTAGGGGAGACAGAGGGGCTGCTGATCATGGACTGGGGTTTTTAGGGGAGACAGAGGGGGTTCTGATCATGGACTGGGGGTTTTAGGGAAGACAGAGGGGGTTCTGATCATGGACTGGGGGTTTTAGGGGAGACAGAGGGGGTGCTGATCATAGACTTGGGGTTTTAGGGGAGGCAGAGGGGGTGCTGATCATGGACTGGGGGTTTTAGGGAAGACAGAGGGGGTTCTGATCATGGACTGGGGGTTTTAGGGGAGACAGAGGGGGTGCCGATCATGGACTGGGGGTTTTAGGGGAGACAGAGGGGCTGCTGATCATGGACTGGGGTTTTTAGGGGAGACAGAGGGGGTGCTGATCATGGACTGGGGGTTTTAGGGAAGACAGAGGGGGTTCTGATCATAGACTTGGGGTTTTAGGGGAGGCAGAGGGGGTGCTGATCATGGACTGGGGGTTTTAGGGAAGACAGAGGGGGTTCTGATCATGGACTGGGGGTTTTAGGGGAGACAGAGGGGGTGCCGATCATGGACTGGGGGTTTTAGGGGAGACAGAGGGGCTGCTGATCATGGACTGGGGTTTTTAGGGGAGACAGAGGGGGTGCTGATCATGGACTGGGGGTTTTAGGGAAGACAGAGGGGGTTCTGATCATGGACTGGGGGTTTTAGGGGAGACAGAGGGGGTGCTGATCATAGACTTGGGGTTTTAGGGGAGGCAGAGGGGGTGCTGATCATAGACTGGGGGTTTTAGGGGAGACAGAGGGGTGCTGATCATGGACTTGGGGGTTTTAGGGGAGACAGAGGGGGTGCTGATCATGGACTTGGGGGTTTAGGGGAGACAGAGGGGGTGCTGATCATGGACTTGGGGGTTTAGGGGAGACAGAGGGGTGCTGATCATGGACTTGGGGGTTTAGGGGAGACAGAGGGGTGCTGATTATGGACTGGGGGTTTTAGGGGAGACAGAGGGGGTGCTGATCATGGACTGGGGGTTTTAGGGAAGACAGAGGGAGTGCTGATCATAGACTGGGGGTTTTAGGGGAGACAGAGGGGTGCTGATCATGGACTTGGGGGTTTTAGGGGAGACAGAGGGGGTGCTGATCATGGACTTGGGGGTTTAGGGGAGACAGAGGGGGTGCTGATCATGGACTTGGGGGTTTAGGGGAGACAGAGGGGTGCTGATCATGGACTTGGGGGTTTAGGGGAGACAGAGGGGGTGCTGATCATGGACTGGGGGTTTTAGGGAAGACAGAGGGGGTGCTGATCATAGACTGGGGGTTTTAGGGGAGACAGAGGGGTGCTGATCATGGACTTGGGGGTTTTAGGGGAGACAGAGGGGGTGCTGATCATGGACTTGGGGGTTTAGGGGAGACAGAGGGGGTGCTGATCATGGACTTGGGGGTTTAGGGGAGACAGAGGGGTGCTGATCATGGACTTGGGGGTTTAGGGGAGACAGAGGGGGTGCTGATTATGGACTGGGGGTTTAGGGAAGACAGAAAGGGTGATGATCATGGACTGGGGGTTTTAGGGGAGACAGAGGGGGTGCTGATCATAGACTGGGGGTTTTAGGGTTGACAGAGGGGGTGCTGATCATAGACTGGGGGTTTTAGGGGAGACAGAGGGGTGCTGATCATGGACTGGGGGTTTTAGTGGAGACAGAGGGGGTGCTGATCATGGACTGGGGGTTTAGGGAAGACAGAAAGGGTGATGATCATGGACTGGGGTTTTTAGGGGAGGCAGGGGGGGTGATGATCATAGACTGGGGGTTTTAGGGGGGCAGAGGGGTTGCTGATCATGGACTGGGGGTTTTAGGGGAGACAGAGGGAGTGCTGATCTTGGACTGGGGGTTTTAGTGGAGACAGAGCGGGTGCTGATCATGGACTGGGGGTTTAGGGAAGACAGAAAGGGTGATGATCATGGACTGGGGTTTTTAGGGGAGGCAGGGGGGGTGATGATCATAGACTGGGGGTTTTAGGGGGGCAGAGGGGTTGCTGATCATGGACTGGGGGTTTTAGGGGAGACAGAGGGGGTGCTGATCATGGACTGGGGGTTTAGGGGAGACAGAGGGGGTGCTGATCATAGACTGGGGGTTTTAGGGGAGACAGAGGAGGTGCTGATCATGGACTGGGGGTTTTAGGGGAGACAGAGGGGCTGCTGATCATGGACTGGGGGTTTAGGGAAGACAGAAAGGGTGATGATCATGGACTGGGGGTTTTAGGGGAGACAGAGGGGGTGATGATCATGGACTGGGGGTTTTAGGGGAGACAGAGGGGCTGCTGATTATGGACTTGGGGGTTTTATGGGAGACAGAGGGGGTGATGATCATGGACTGGGGGTTTTAGGGGAGACAGAGGGGCTGCTGATTATGGACTTGGGGGTTTTATGGGAGACAGAGGGGGTGCTGATCATAGACTGGGGGTTTTAGGGGAGACAGAGGGGCTGCTGATTATGGACTTGGGGGTTTTATGGGAGACAGAGGGGGTGTTGATCATGGACTGGGGGTTTTAGTGGAGACAGAGGGGGTGTTGATCATGGACTGGGGGTTTTAGTGGAGACAGAGGGGGTGCTGATCATGGACTGGGGGTTTATGGGAGACAGAGGGGGTGTTGATCATGGACTGGGGGTTTTAGGGAAGACAGAGGGGCTGCTGATTATGGACTTGGGGGTTTAGGGGAGACAGAGGGTGCTGATCACGGACTGGGGGTTTTAAGGGAGAAAGAGGGGGTGCCGATCATGGACTGGGGGTTTTAGGGGAGACAGAGGGGGTGCTAATCATGGACTGGGGGTTTTAGTGGAGATAGAGGGGGTGATGATCATGGACTGGGGGTTTTAGGGGAGACAGAGGGGGTGCTGATCATGGACTGGGGGTTTTAGTGGAGACAGAGGGGTGCTGATCATGGACTGGGGTTTTTAGGGGAGACAGAGGGGCTGCTGATTATGGACTGGGGGTTTAGGGAAGACAAAAAGGGTGATGATCATGGACTGGGGGTTTTAGGGGAGACAGAGGGGGTGCTGATCATGGACTGGGGGTTTAGGGAAGACAGAAAGGGTGCTGATCATGGACTGGGGGTTTTAGGGGAGACAGAGGGGGTGATGATCATGGACTGGGGGTTTTAGGGGAGACAGAGGGGCTGCTGATTATGGACTGGGGGTTTTATGGGAGACAGAGGGGGTGATGATCATGGACTGGGGGTTTTAGTGGAGACAGAGGGGGTGCTGATCATGGACTGGGGGTTTTAGTGGAGACAGAGGGGGTGCTGATCATAGACTGGGGGTTTTAGGGGGGCAGAGGGAGTGCTGATCATGGACTGGGGGTTTTAGTGGAGACAGAAGCGGTGCTGATCATGGACTAGGGGTTTTATGGGAGACAGAGGGGTTCTGATCATGGACTTGGGGGTTTTAGGGAAGACAGAGGGGCTGCTGATTATGGACTTGGGGGTTTAGGGGAGACAGAGTGGGTGCTGATCATGGACTGGAGGTTTTAAGGGAGACAGAGGGGGTGCTGATCATGGACTGGGGTTTTTAGGGGAGACAGAGGGGGTGCTGATCATTACCTGGGGGTTTTAGGGGAGACAGAGGGGGTGCTGATCATAGACTGGGGGTTTTAGGGAAGACAGAAGGGGTGCTGATCATGGACTGGGGGTTTTAGGGGAGACAGAGGGGGTGCTGATCATGGACTGGGGGTTTTAGGGGAGAAATAGGGGGTTCTGATCATGGACTGGGGGTTTTAGGGGAGACAGAGGGGGTGCTGATCATAGACTTGGGGTTTTAGGGGAGGCAGAGGGGGTGCTGATCATAGACTGGGGGTTTTAGGGGAGACCCAGGGAGTGCTGATCTTGGACTGGGGGTTTTAGGGGAGACAGAGGGGGTGCTGATCACGGACTGGCGGTTTTAGTGGAGACAGAGGGGGTGCTGGTCATAGACTGGGGGTTTTAGGGGAGACAGAGGGGCGCTGATCATTAACTGGGGGTTTTAGGGGAGAAATAGGGGGTGCTGATCATAGACTTGTGGTTTTAGGGGAGGCAGAGGGGGTGCTGATCATAGACTGGGGGTTTTAGGGGAGACAGAGGGGGTGTTAATCATGGACTTGGGGTTTTAGGGAAGACAGAGGGTGCTGATCACGGACTGGGGGTTTTAGGGGTGGGAGAGGGGTGCTGATCATGGACTGGGGTTTTTAGGGGAGACGGGGGGGGTGCTGATCATGGACTGCGGGTTTTAAGGGAGACAGAGGGGGTGCTGATCATGGACTGGGGGTTTTAGGGGAGACAGAGGGGGTGCTGATCATGGACTTGGGGGTTTAGGGGAGACAGAGGGGGTGCTGATCATGGACTGGGGGTTTTAGGGGAGACAGAGTAGGTACTGATTATGGACTGGGGGTTTTAGGGGAGACAGAGGAGGTGCTGATCATGGACTGGGAGTTTTAGGGGAGACAGAGGGGGTGCTGATCATAGACTGGGGGTTTAGGGAAGACAAAAAGGGTGATGATCATGGACTGGGGGTTTTAGGGGAGACAGAGGGGCTGCTGATTATGGACTGGGGGTTTAGGGAAGACAAAAAGGGTGATGATCATGGACTGGGGGTTTTAGGGGAGACAGAGGGGGTGCTGATCATGGACTGGGGGTTTAGGGAAGACAGAAAGGGTGCTGATCATGGACTGGGGGTTTTAGGGGAGACAGAGGGGCTGCTGATCTTGGACTGGGGGTTTTATGGGAGACAGAGGGGGTGATGATCATGGACTGGGGGTTTTAGGGGAGACAGAGGGGCTGCTGATTATGGACTGGGGGTTTTATGGGAGACAGAGGGGGTGATGATCATGGACTGGGGGTTTTAGTGGAGACAGAGGGGGTGATGATCATGGACTGGGGGTTTTAGGGGAGACAGAGGGGGTGCTGATCATGGACTGGGGGTTTTAGTGGAGACAGAGGGGTGCTGATCATGGACTGGGGTTTTTAGGGGAGACAGAGGGGCTGCTGATTATGGACTGGGGGTTTAGGGAAGACAAAAAGGGTGATGATCATGGACTGGGGGTTTTAGGGGAGACAGAGGGGGTGCTGATCATGGACTGGGGGTTTAGGGAAGACAGAAAGGGTGATGATCATGGACTGGGGGTTTTAGTGGAGACAGAGGGGGTGCTGATCATGGACTGGGGGTTTTAGGGGAGACAGAGGGGCTGCTGATTATGGACTGGGGGTTTTATGGGAGACAGAGGGGGTGATGATCATGGACTGGGGGTTTTAGTGGAGACAGAGGGGCTGCTGATTATGGACTGGGGGTTTTAGGGGAGGCAGAGGGGGTGATGATCATAGACTGGGGGTTTTAGGGGAGACAGAGGGGGTGATGATCATGGACTGGGGGTTTTAGTGGAGACAGAGGGGTGCTGATCATGGACTGGGGTTTTTAGGGGAGACAGAGGGGGTGCTGATCATAGACTGGGGGTTTTAGGGGGGCAGAGGGAGTGCTAATCATGGACTGGGGGTTTTAGTGGAGACAGAAGCGGTGCTGATCATGGACTGGGGTTTTATGGGAGACAGAGGGGGTGCTGATCACGGACTGGGGGTTTATGGGAGACAGAGGGGGTGCTGATCATTACCTGGGGGTTTTAGGGGAGACAGAGGGGGTGCTGATCATAGACTGGGGGTTTTAGGGAAGACAGAAGGGGTGCTGATCATGGACTGGGGGTTTTAGGGGAGACAGAGGGGGTGCTGATCATTAACTGGGGGTTTTAGGGGAGACAGAGGGGGTGCTGATCATGGACTAGGGGTTATAGGGGAGACAGAGGGGTGCTGATCATGGACTGGGGGTTTTAGGGGAGAAATAGGGGGTTCTGATCATGGACTGGGGGTTTTAGGGGAGACAGAGGGGGTGCTGATCATAGACTGGGGGTTTTAGGGGAGACCCAGGGAGTGCTGATCTTGGACTGGGGGTTTTAGGGGAGACAGAGGAGGTGTTAATCATGGACTTGGGGTTTTAGGGAAGACAGAGGGGTGCTGATCACGGACTGGGGGTTTTAGGGGAGACGGGGGGGGGGGGGGTGCTGATCATGGACTGCGGGTTTTAAGGGAGACAGAGGGGGTGCTGATCATGGACTGGCGGTTTTAGTGGAGACAGAGGGGGTGCTGATCATGGACTGGGGGTTTTAGGGGAAGCAGAGGGGTGCTGGTCATAGACTGGGGGTTTTAGGGGAGACAGAGGGGCGCTGATCATTAACTGGGGGTTTTAGGGGAGAAATATGGGGTGATGATCATAGACTGGTGATTTTAGGGGAGACAGATGGGTGCTGATCTTGGACTGGGGGTTTTAGGGGAGAAATAGGGGGTGATGATCATAGACTGGTGATTTTAGGGGAGACAGAGGGGGTGCTGATCATAGACTTGTGGTTTTAGGGGAGGCAGAGGGGGTGCTGATCATAGACTGGGGGTTTTAGGGGTGGGAGAGGGGTGCTGATCATGGACTGGGGTTTTTAGGGGAGACGGGGGGGGGGGGTGCTGATCATGGACTGGGGGTTTTAGGGGAGACAGAGGGGGTGCTGATCATGGACTTGGGGGTTTAGGGGAGACAGAGGGGGTGCTGATCATGGACTGGGGGTTTTAGGGGAGACAGAGTAGGTACTGATTATGGACTGGGGGTTTTAGGGGAGACAGAGGAGGTGCTGATCATGGACTGGGAGTTTTAGGGGAGACAGAGGGGGTGCTGATTATGGACTGGGGGTTTAGGGAAGACAAAAAGGGTGATGATCATGGACTGGGGGTTTTAGGGGAGACAGAGTTGGTGCTGATCATAGACTGGGGGTTTTAGGGGAGACAGAGGGGGTGATGATCATGGACTGGGGGTTTTAGGGGAGACAGAGGGGGTGCTGATCATGGACTGGGGGTTTTAGTGGAGACACAGGGGGTGCTGATCATGGACTGGGGTTTTTAGGGGAGGCAGAGGGGGTGCTGATCATGGACTGGGGTTTTTAGGTGAGACAGAGGGGGTGATGATCATAGACTGGGGGTTTTAGGGGAGACAGAGGGGGTGCTGATCATGGACTGGGGTTTTTAGGGGAGACAGAGGGGGTGATGATCATAGACTGGGGGTTTTAGGGGGGCAGAGGGGCTGCTGATTATGGACTTGGGGGTTTTATGGGAGACAGAGGGGGTGCTGATCATGGACTGGGGGTTTTAGGGGAGACAGAGGGGCTGCTGATTATGGACTTGGGGGTTTTATGGGAGACAGAGGGGGTGCTGATCATGGACTGGGGGTTTTAGTGGAGACAGAGGGGTGCTGATCATGGACTGGGGTTTTTAGGGGAGACAGAGGGGGTTCTGATCATAGACTGGGTGTTTCAGGGGGGCAGAGGGAGTGCTGATCATGGACTGGGGGTTTTAGTGGAGACAGAGGGGGTGTTGATCATGGACTGGGGGTTTTAGGGGAGGCAGAGGGGGTCCTGATCATGGACTGGGGGTTTTAGTGGAGACAGAACGGGTGCTGATCATGGACTAGGGGTTTTATGGCAGACAGAGGGGGTGCTGATCACGGACTGGGGGTTTATGGGAGACAGAGGGGTTCTGATCATGGACTTGGGGGTTTTAGGGAAGACAGAGGGGCTGCTGATTATGGACTTGGGGGTTTTATGGGAGACAGAGTTGGTGCTGATCATGGACTGGGGGTTTTAAGGGAGACAGAGGGGGTGCCGTTTATGGACTGGGGGTTTTAGGGGAGACAGAGGGGATGCTAATCATGGACTGGGGGTTTTAAGGGAGACAGAGGGGGTGCTGATCATGGACTGGGGGTTTTAGGGGAAACAGAGGAGGTGATGATCATGGACTGGGGATTTTAGAGGCAACAGAGGGGTTGCTGATCACGGACTGGGGGTTTTAGGGGAGACAGAGGGGGGGTGATGATCATGGACTGGGGGGTTTAGGGGAGACAGTGGTGGTGCTAATCATGGACTGGGGGTTTTAGGGGTGACAGAGGGGGTGATGATCATGGACTGGGGGTTTTAGGGGAGACAGAGGGGGTGCTGATCAAGGACTGGGGGTTTTAGTGGAGACAGAGGGGGTGCTGATCATGGACTGGGGGTTTTAGGGGAGGCAGAGGGGTGCTGATCATGGACTGGGGGTTTTAGGGGAGACAGAGGGGTTGCTGATCATGGACTGGGGGTTTTAGTGGAGACAGAGGGGGTGCTGATCATGGACTTGGGGTTTTAGGGGAGGCAGAGAGGGTTCTGCTCATGGACTAGGGGTTTTATGGGGACAGAGGGGGTGCTGATCATGGACTGGGGGTTTTAGGGGAGACAGAGGGGGAGCTTATCATGGACATGGGTAGTGGAAGGGATGTAAAAGGAAGGTAGAGTGGGGGAGGGGGGTAAAAAATTGAGGTGGAATGAGATAATCATGAATGATGACAGAAGAGAGGAGATAGAGGGAGTTCCTCAGTACCAGAGAACATGACCATGGATGGTGGAAGATAGGAGATATAGAGGGAGTTCCTCAGTACCAGAGAACATGACCATGGATGGTGGAAGATAGGTGATATAGAGGGAGTTCCTCAGTACCAGAGAACATGACCATGGATGGCGGAAGATAGGAGATATAGAGGGAGTTCCTCAGTACCAGAGAACATGACCATGGATGGCGGAAGATAGGAGATATAGAGGGAGTTCCTCAGTACCAGAGAACATGACCATGGATGGTGGAAGATAGGAGATATAGAGAAAGTTCCTCAGTACCAGAGAACATGACCATGGATGGCGGAAGATAGGATGTACAGTGTTTTTTATTTTCGTGGATTCGGCACCGATTGCCACTAATAAATTTGTTGAACTTTTGGTTTCAGTATCATGTGAACTGTGACACCATCAGTCATCTTCCAGACATGATCATATCCATTAATGGGAAGAACTACCCTCTGCCTGCCAGAGCCTACATCAATCAGGTGAGTGACAACACAGTGTCCACATGGTGTCATGGACAGTTTATTATTATCATACATGATGGTGCCAACAGTTTGTGCAGCGCTTTACAACATGAAGGGAGACAGTAAGTGTGACAGACTCAACCAGGACAGGGGCTTTTGGAGGGAACTGCTGGGTGGCCTCTCGCCTACTGACTATGGGCCCTGAATTTTAAGGGAACACTACTCTTTGGGAAGTGTGCTCGTGGAGGACCCTTGGAGTGATCTTGCTTCAGATTCAAGTCCATGTTTCCCCAAAACACACAGACTCTGGGAAGTGGAGGACCCATATACAGTATCTCACAAAAGTGAGTAGACCCCTCAGTCACATTTTTGTAAATATTTTCTTCTATCTTTTCATGTGACAATACTGAAGAAATTACACTTTGCTACAATGTAAAGTAGTGAGTGTACAGCTTGTATAACAGTGTAAATTTGCTGTCCCCTCAAAATAACTCAACACACAGCCATTAATGTCTAAACCGCTGGCAACAAAAGTCAGTACACCCCAAATGAAAATGTCCAAATTGAGCCCAATTAGCCATTTTCCCTCCCAGGTGTCATGTGACTCGTTAGTGATACAAGGTCTCAGGTGTGAATGGGGAACAGGTCTGTTAAATTTGGTGTTATCTCTCTTACTCTCTTATACTGGTCACTGGAAGTTCAACCTGGCACCTCATGGCAAAGAACTCTCTGAGATTCTGAAAAAAGAAATGTTGCTCTACATAAAGATGGCCTAGGCTATAAGAAGATTGCCAAGACCCTGAAACTGAGATGCAGCAAGTAGCTGGGTGATGGACTGGCCAAGCATGTCTCCAGACCTAAACCCTATTGATCATCTGTGGGACATCCTCAAATGGAAGGTGGAGGAGCGCAAGTTCTCTAACATCCACCAGCTCCATGATGTTGTCATGGAGGAGGGGAAGAGGACTCCAGTGACAACCTGTGAAGCTCTGGTGACCTCCATGCCCAAGAGGGTTAAGACAGTGCTGGAAAATAATGGTGGCCACACAAAAAATTGACACTTTGCGCCCAATTTGGAGATTTTCACTTAGGGGTGTACTGACGTTTGTTGCCAGCGGTTTAGACATTAATGGCTGTGTGGTTGAGTTATTTTGAGGGGACAGCAAATTTACACTGTTATACAAGCTGTACACTCACTACTTTACATTGTAGCAAAGTGTCATTTCTTCAGTGTTGTCACGTGAAAAGATATCAAATATTTACAAAAATGTGAGGGGTGTACTTACTTTTGTGAGATACTGTACATATTTGGGGTCTCTATGCCCAAACCAGCAATCCATGATCCGTTTAAAGCAACCTGATGCTGGGGTCTCCTGCTATAGTCTGTTTATTAAGGTGTTATGTGTCTTTCTATTAAGTACGTCTCTTCCATTGTGTGCCACCTAGGTGTGAATTCCCTTTGTTAATTGAGTCACCTATTGTTTCTGTCTGTTGGCTAACTCTTGGAGGGTCTTATGATGGGATTAGCCTTGTGTCAACTTTAGCTTCTTATTTAATCATTGTGTGATGTTTTGGGTAATATTTGGTTTTACTGTTCATGTGGTAACTGATCTACTTCTGAAGTGTATAAAAACCAACCATTACATCATGTCTGTGTACAATGATAGGGGTAACAGTGCTGGTATTAGCTCTCAGTCTGCTTGAACGGTTTGGAGAGAAGGAGGCACTGTTTGGCAGAAGCACCTAAGCTGGGTGCCAAGTGGTTCCACCACATTTGGTGGCAAGCAGTAGGATGCTTCCTGCAGTCTGGGACATCCAAACCACCACCAGGATCCAAGGTCCGCATAGCAGAAAAGGAGAGGTACAGATACAGGTGCAGCACAGGGGACCAGTGTCAGAGCAGGTCCTGCTGGGATGGTATGACTCTGTCCACCGGCAACTCTGGAAGGACGCGCTAGCCCGTGAGCAGCACCACCATGGAAATATTCCCCCCTCCATCCAGGAAAGTTACTGGTCGAACAACCGCACAAGGAGTGGACAGCTGAGTTAAGAAGGCTGGTCTTGGTAGAGATGCGGTTGAACGAGAGCTACATAGCCCTCCAGTAGCATGTAGTCCAAGTGTGCCCGCGGACAGTGAACGACAGCCCGATGGAAGGCTTTGGCTAAGCAAGCCTGGGGATGTTGTACGGGAGGCTGTCAAAGGACCCTGACTTGGTTATCTGGAGTGGCGTTTGAAGATAATCTTGGAGTAGAGAGACCGGAGGCTGAATGTCTCAGAAGTGCACCGGCACTGGAAGATTTGGAGTTTCTAGCCATTCAAAAATGGGAGCTGGAGATCGCCTACAGATGGCTGCTAGACTCTGCTCAGCAGTAGGGATGGGCTTTATGTTCGGTTTGATCATGAGTTCGACTGGAAAATTGGCTGTTTGTGTTTGGGGACCCGGGTCCTGCCCCAGGGGACATGTATCAATGAAAAAAAAAGTTTTAAAAATGGCCGTTTTCTCAGGAGCAGTGATTTTAATAAAGCTTAAAGTGAAACAATAAAAGTGAAATATTCCTTTAAGTTTCGTACCTGGGGGGTGTCTATAGTATGCCTGTAAAGTGGCCCTTTTTTCCGTGTTTAGAACAGTCTGACAGCAAAATGACATTTCTAAAGGGATAAAAAAAGTCATGAAGTAATAGCGGTGTCGGCTATAGTGAATTGTCTATGGGAGAAATCAAAAGTGCTAATTTTAAGGGTTAATATGCAAGTTATTGTCATAAAAAGTGTTTGGGGACCTGGGTCCTGCCCCAAGGGATGGGCTTTATGTTCGGTTTGATCATGAGTTCGACTGGAAAATTGGCTGTTTGTGTTTGGGGACCCGGGTCCTGCCCCAGGGGACATGTATCAATGCAAAAAAAAGTTTAAAAATGGCCGTTTTTTTGGGAGCAGTGATTTTAATAATGCTTAAAGTGAAACAATAACAGTGTAATATTCCTTTAAATTTCGTACCTGGGGGGTGTCTAGAGTATGCCTGTAAAGGGGCGCATGTTTCCCATATTTAGAACAGTCTGACAGCAAAATTACATTTGTAAAGGAAAAAAAGTAATTTAAAACCACTCCTGGCTATAATGAATTGTCGGTCTGACAATACACATAAAAGTTCATTGATAAAAATGGCATGGGATTTCCCCACAGGGGAACCCCGAACCAAAATTAAAAAAAAAAAAAATGCGTGTGGGTCCCCCTAAATTCCATACCAGGCCCTTCAGGTCTGGTATGGATATTAAGGGGAACCCCGCACCAAAATTAAAGAAAAAAATGGAGTGGGGGAACCTCTAAATTCAATACCAGACCTGAAGGGTTTGGTATGGTTATTAAGGGGAACCCCACGCCAAAATTAAAATAAAATGGCGTGGGGGTCCCCCTCAAAATCCATACCAGACCCTTCACTGAGCACGCAACCTGGCAGGCCGCAGGAAAAGAGGGGGGGATGAGAGAGCACTCCCCCCCTCCTGAACCGTACCAGGCCACATGCCCTCAACATTGGGAGGGTGCTTTGGGGTAGCCCCCCAAAGCACCTAGTCCCCATGGGGAGAAGTGCCCCATCCCCACAACCCTTGCCCGGTGGTTGTAGGGGTCTGCGGGTGGGGGGCTTTTCGGAATCTGGAAGCCCCCTTTAACAAGGGGACCCCCAGATCCCGCCCCCCGTGTGAATTGGTAATGGGGTATAGATGTACCCCTACCATTTCACAAAAAACAGGTCAAAAAGGTTAACAAACACTAGAGACAGTTTTTGACAAGTCCTTTATTAATTTCTTCTTCTTTCATCTTCTTTTTTCTGATCTTCCTTCGGTGTTCTTCTTCTTTCTCCATCTTCTTCTTCTCCATCTTCTTCTCCATCTTCTTCTTCCTCCACTCTTCTCATCCCGCATCTTCCTCCTGCTTCTTCTCCGCTCCATCCGCATGATCCGCCTCAGTGGGAGTCTTCTGCCGTGTAACGCTTCAGTTCTTCTGACACTTCTTATATAATGGAGGGCCTGGTGACCCCGCCCTCCTCTGACACACAGGGAAAGCCACAGGGAAGTCCCTGTCAAAGTCCCCGAGCGTCAGAGGAGGGCGGGGGCCGTCCTCCGTTATATAAGAAGTGTCAGAAGAACCGAAGCGTCACACAGCAGAAGAATCCCACTGAGGCGGATCGTGCGGACGGAGCGGAGAAGAAGCCGGAGGAAGATGCGGGACGAGAAGAGTGGAGGAAGAAGAAGATGGAGAAGAAGAAGTTGGAGAAGAAGAAGATGGAGGAAGAAGAAGAACACCGAAGGAAGACCAGAAGAAAGAAGATGGAAGAAGAAGTGGAAAGAAGAAGGAAATTAATAAAGGACTTGTAAGAAAAACCGTCTCTTGTGTTTTTTAACCTTTTTGACACTTTTTTGTGAAATGGTAGGGGTACATTTGTACCCCACTACCAATTCACACGGGGGGGCAGAATCTGGGGGTCCCCTTGTTAAAGCCCCCCCACCCGCAGACCCCCACAACCACCGGGCAAGGGTTGTGGGGATAAGCCCCTTTTCCCCATCAACATGGGGACAAGGTGCTTTGGGGGGCTAAACCAAAGCATCCTCCCAATGTTGAGGGCATGTGGCCTGGTACAGTTCAGGAGGGGGGGCGCTCTCTCGTCCCTTCCTCTTTTCCTGCGGCCTGCCAGGTTGCGTGCTTGGAAAAGGGTCTGGTATGGATTTTTGGGGGGACCCCACGCCATTTTTTTTTAAATTTTGGCGCGGGATTCCCCTTAATATCCATACCAGACCTGAAGGGCCTGGTATGGAATTTAGGGGGACCCCCACGCATTTTTAAAAAAAAATTTGGTTCGGAGTTCCCCTGTGGGGAAATTCCATGCTGTTTTTATCAGTGAACTCTTATGTGTATTGTTGGACCGACAATTCATTATAGCTGTGAATAGTTTTAAATTACTTTTTTTCCTTCACAAATGACATTTTGCTCTCATACTGTTCTAAATACGGGAAACATGCGCCCCTTTACCGGCATACTATAGACACCCCCAAGGTACGAAACTTAAAAGACTATTACACTTTTGTTATTTCACTTTAAGCATTATTAAAATCACTGCTCCCGAAAAAACGGCCGTTTTTAAAACTTTTTTTTGCATTGATCCTTGTCCTCTGGGGCAGGACCCGGGTCCCCAAACACTTTTTATGGCAATAACTTGTATATAAGCCTTTAAAATTAGCACTTTTGATTATTCATGTTCGTGTCCCATAGACTTTAACGTTGTTTGCGTGTTTGAACACATTTTTTGCCTGTTCGCATTTTCTGGATGCGAACTGAACCTGGGGGTGTTCGGCTCATCCCTACTCAGCAGCAGGTCTGGGCACCTATTGCCTGGGACTATCAGGAAGTACCAGCCAACAGCTCTGAAATCCTGGCTGAAGTGTCAGCTTTGCCCACCTCCAGCTATGGAAGCAGAAGGAATGTGTCTGTCCAGCAGCTGGATAAGGGTACGGATATGGAGCAGTCGGCTCATCTCCCCAGTGGCAGTTCAAGGACCAGGGAGGAGAGGAAGCCATCCTCACTCTACAGCCACAGATCCCAGAAAGCATGGATTTAAATGACTTTTCATCTGAGCATGTTACATTTACTGAACTTTCAACTGAAGTGCCTTGGATTTTCAGCAATTTCAGAGACTGGGGAATTAATATACTTTTCTGCTAAGGAGGAACAACCTGGTGAGCCTCCATTTGCAGAGCTGCCATTAGGGCAGATCATTACTGAGCTCTTCCCAGCACCAACAGCAGCTTCAGCCTACCTGAAAGAAGAGGCAGCCAGCCTTTCTCCCACACCACTGCCACTGACAGGGACATGGGATTTCATGCCGGTAGCATCGGTGGAGTTACAACAAACTTCTCCAGTCAAAGCACAGACCTCAGGGCAGAGTTCTGCCCAGCTCTGCGCACCCTTGTCTGCAAACCTAGCAGAAGCGCTAGCATCAGGGCAAAGTGCTACAGACCTCTGCACCAAACCAGCAGCAGTTACGGGGGACCAGGGAGAGAGTGGTGGTCGTCCTTCACCTCCAATGGCAGACCCACAGTCCGGAAGTCGAGGTGGCTGTCCTCACTCCCCCACGGCAGTTCAAGGACCAGGGAGGGGAGGAAGTTGTCCTCACTCCCCAGTGGCAGATCCACAGTCTGGGAATGGAGGAAGCCAGCCTCCCTCCCCAATAGCTAGCTGGAGCTCCATTGACCTGGAGGACACTGAATCCCAATCAATGCCAATCCTTCCACTGGATTTTGATTGTCCAGCAGAGTCATGAATGGATTTGTATGTTGTTAGTATTTTAAGTTTAATTTGCTGGACAATCAAAATCCAGTGGAGGGATTGGCAGAGAGGGGTAGAGAACACTGAATGGGGACCTGTGGAGGGATTTGTAAAAGGGGATTGTCACGGAACGTCCCACACTCCGCTTGAGTGCTTCCGTCATATACCACTTCCTCCCAGTCTGTATACAGATATCAGATATTCCAACCTCTCTGAGCACAAAACAAGGTGACACTTGCTTGTTGCTAACATGAATTCACTTTTATTTAGAAAAATTACAAGACTTTATATGCCGTTGGAACCTCCTCTAACAATACAACTGTAACCTAATTAACATAATTAACATGAGCTAATTAACTAAAAAATTTACCCAGACCAGATGACAGACTTGTGGGCACCGAGCTTCTCACACAGTAGTATAAACACAATAGCTGGAGCTAATTACAATTAACAATACAAACAACAATCTCCCCCCTCCTCAGCCTAGACCATTCGTCTCCTAGCCAGTGCTGGTGGCTAATGTGATCAGCTCATTCAATTAACATAAACACAGGTAGTTGGAGTTGATGACACCAGCATCTCCTCACAGGATGTGTCCCAACAGTATAATTCAGTCTTATCATTCTAATATGGCATATAAAGGGTTCCCAGAGTCTGTGTGTTTTGGGGGGACATGGAGCTGAATCCAAAGTAACACCAACCCCAGGGTCCCCAGGCATACAGCTCACAGAGAGCACCATTCCCCCAAATGCTAGGGCCCATAATCGGTGGGCAAGAGGCTTGCGTTCAGTCCCCTCCAATAGCCTCTGTCCCGGGTGAGTCTGTCACATTTCTCCCCCATCAAAGGTTGACTAACAAGGTCCCAGACCTCCACCTGGTCTGGACATGCATTAGTCAGGCAGAGTGAACTCACATAGTCTTCCCGCATGATCTCCTTTCTTGGCTGCACGGAATAGTTGACCTCAGTAGGTGTGGGGCAGAGGTCATTTACTCTCTGTCTGGCTGCCAGGGCTTCAGCTGGATTGTTTTTAACATTCCTTGGCTCGGTCTGCTGCTGGGCAGAGAGGCCGATCACCCCAGCTTACTGAAGCTGTAGAGAGACACTAGGTGCTAGGCAGAGGCCAGCGGCGCTCTGCCCTGTTGCCAGCGATTCAGCTGGGAGTAGCAGCTCCACTACATCAGCTTGTCGTCAGGGAGAGGGGCCAGCTGCCCCGGCTCCCTGGAACTCCACAGTTGTTGCCGGTTCTGGGAAGAGGTTGGTAGCACTCTGCTCTGTTGCCAGCACTTCTGCTGGGGACT
Organism: Aquarana catesbeiana; assembly: GCF_042186555.1. Taxonomy (NCBI): domain Eukaryota; kingdom Metazoa; phylum Chordata; class Amphibia; order Anura; family Ranidae; genus Aquarana; species Aquarana catesbeiana. Next base: position 2,079,963 of record NC_133324.1, on the reverse strand, counting down.
CCGCATCCTCCGCTCCAGCTAACCGTTGGGGCAAGAGGCTGGCTTCCTCCACTCCCAAACTGTGTAGTTGCCATTGGAAAAGGGAGCTGGTTGCTTCCTTTTCCATTCCCCCATCTGGCTGCTGGGACGACATGTCGATGGTACTGTCTCCCAGGTGCACGGATCTTTGCTGGGGAGGAAAACCCGCTTCCTCCACCCTGGCCAACTGGGGAGGGACAACACACACCTCCTCTCCCTTCTCCCCTGTATCTGCTGCTGGGAAGTGATTGCAACCTTATCACCCTGAGCCTCCGAAACTGCCACATGTGTGGGCCAGAGGTCTCGGACCCTCTGACCGGTTGCCAGCACTTCTGCTGGGGGTTTGCTAGGTGGTTCCTCCTCTACAGAAACGTCTATTAAATCCCCAGTCTCTGGAATTGGTAAAAGTGTGGGACAGAGGTCTTAGACCCTCTGTTCAGTTACCAGATCTTCAGCTGGAGAAGTTTGTTTTAACTCCATAGATGCTGCTGGCAGACAATCACATGTCCCTGTCAGTGTTGTGGGAGAAAGGCCGACTACCTCTTCTCTCAAGAAGGCCGAAGCCACTGTTGGTGCTGGGCAGAGCACAGTGAACTTTGGCCCTGATAGCAGCTCTTCTGCTGGAGGCTCATCAGGTTGTTCTTCCTCAGCAGAAAAGTCTATCAAATCCCCTGTCTCTGCAACTGATGTCTGGGGATAGAGGTTCACCATCTCCTGTCCATGGAACCCAGAAGATGTTATCAGTGCTGGGCAGAGGTTAGCAGAGCTCTGTCCTGTTGTCAGCACTTCAGGTTTGGGGATGGCAATCTCCGGATTTTCCACTGCCGATTCTCTGGCATGCTGCTGAACTTGTTCTAGCAGTTTCCTGTATGCCCTTTCCAGATGCTGTTCCTTCCTTAGCAAATGGTCCAGATCAGGTTTGAGCTCTGAGACCCCTGCAAGACCGAGCATAGCCTCTCTATATTCTCGCAGGTCCTCAAGGTCAGGTTCCCCTTCATCACCAAACATAAAACGATCTGTAAGGCTCTCCCACAGCAATCCAGGGCCTCCAAAGTCATATCCCTCCGGAGAGCATACTGTTGTCTCCCCAAAATATCCCTCCTCTGCGTGCCATTGCAGAGCCTGATAACGATTGTCCAGCTCTATCTCCTGCTGGACCAGCCTGTCCAACTCAGTCACCCATTGCTCCTGGGGCCACTCTCCCAGGAATGCCATCCGCAATGCCAGTTGGTCACTGGCCCGTTTCTCTTGGGTTGGAAAGCACTTGCCCTGTTTTATACCAGCGAGCTGAAGGGCTCCAATCCAGAGCCCCACCCGAATCTGCTGCCTGAGCTCCAGGTATTCATCCTCAGACATCGTCCTGGTGTATGTTGAAAGGATGATCCGCAGCAGCCCCGGGAACTCTGATGCCAGGTCCATATCTCTGCTGGGGTGACTGAAGTCTGCTATGCCCAGAGTCTGTGTGTTTTGGGGGGACATGGAGCTGAATCCAAAGTAACACCAACCCCGGGGTCCCCAGGCATACAGCTCACAGAGAGCACCATTCCCCCAAATGCTAGGGCCCATAATCGGTGGGCAAGAGGCTTTTGTTCAGTCTCCTGTCACCTCTGTCTCACCTCTGTCCCGGGTGAGTCTGTCACAGGGATGGAGGACGCAGAATGGAGGCCAGTGGAGGGATTGGAAGAGAGGGGTAGAGACCACTGAATGGGGACCAGTGGAGGGATTTGTAAAAGGGGATGGAGGACAGAGAATGGAGGTCAGTGGAGGGATTGGAAGAGAGGGGTGAAGGACACTGAATGGAGGCCAGTGGAGGGATTGGAAGAGAGGGGTGGAGGATACTGAAAGGAAGCCAGTGGAGGGATTGTCAGAGAGGTATGGAGGATATTGAATGGGGACCAGTGGAGGGATTGGCAGAAAGGGGTAGAGTGCACTGAATGGTGGCCAGTGGAGGGATTGGCAGAGAGGGGTGGAGTGCACTGAATGGTGGCCAGTGGAGGGATTGGCAGAGAGGGGTGGAAGACACTGAATGGAGGCCAGTGAAGGGATTGGAAGAGAGGGGTGGAAGACACTGAATGGAGGCCAGTGAAGGTATTGGAACAGGAGAGGGGTGGAGGACACTTAATGGAGGTCAGTGGAGAGATTGGCAGAGAGGGGTGGAGCACACTGAATGGGAACCAGTGGAGGGATTGGCAGAAAGAGGTTGTAGGTCACTGAATGGAGGCCAATGGAGGGATTGAAAGAGAGGGGTGGAAGACACTGAATGGAGGCCGGTGGAGGGATTGGCAGAGAGGGGTGGAGGATACTGAATGGGGACCAGTGGAGGGATTGGCAGAAAGGGGTGGAGGGCACTGAATGGTGGCCAGTGCAGGGATTGGCAGAGAGGGTTGGAAGACATTGAATGGAGGCCAGTGAAGGGATTGGAAGAGAGGGGTGAAAGACACTGAATTGAGGCCAGTGAAGGGATTGGAAGAGAGTGGTGGAGGATACTGAATGGGGCCAAGGGGAAAGATTGGCAGAGAGGGGTGGAAGACAAGGAATGGAGGCTAGTGAATGGAATGGAAGAGGAGAGGGGTGGAGGACACTTAATGGAGGTCAGTGGAGAGATTGGCAGAGAGGGGTGGAGGACACTTAATGGAGGTCAGTGGAGAGATTGGCAGAGAGGGGTGGAGGACACTGAATGGAGGTCAGTGGAGAGATTGGCAGAGAGGGGTGGAGGACACTGAATGGAGACCAGTGGAGGGATTGGAAGAGAGGGGTGAGGGACACTGAATGGAGGCCAGCAGAGGGATTGGCAGAGGGGTGGAGGACACTGAATGGAGTCCAGTGGAGGGATTGGCAGGGAGGAATGGAGGACACTGAATGGAGGCCAGTGGAGGGATTGTCAGGGAGGAGTGGAGGACACTGAATGGAGGCCAGTGGAGGCACTGGCAGAGAGGGGTGGAGGACACTGAGTGGAGACCAATAGAGAGATTGGCAGAAATGACTGGGGGATGCTGAGTTGAGACCAGTGAGGAGACTGACAGAGAGGAGTGGAGGGCACTGAATGGAGGCCAGTGGAGGGATTAGCAGAGAGGGGTGGCGGACACTGAGTGAAGGTCAGTGGAGGGATTGGCAAGCTTGGTTTTAATGAAATTGAGTTTGAGGAAGTGTGACATCCATGCTGATATATCAGTTAGTAAGTTAGGCCCCATTTACACTTGTTCAACTTTTTATGCAACTTTGTACCCCAAAGTCGCATGACTACCTTAAAGTCGCAGTGACTTTAAAGTAGTTCCTGCACTACATTCATCCGACTTTCATATGACTTGAGAGCCATAGACATCAATGTAAACACTCATATGTTGCATGACAGTCGCACTTGCATGATATAAATGCGACTTGTGTGCGACTTTGTAGAGCACAAACAATCACATAGTTTGCTTTTTGACCCCTGTCCTAGCCCATCCCTTCTGTAGAGAAGCCCCTCCTGAGCAAATTGTCCTTCCATCCCTGTTCCTGGTGTCCCTTCTGCAAGAGAATTGACCTCTAACCCTAGCCATAACCTTAACCCTAGCCTAACCATAGCCATAAACCTAACCGTAGCCATGACTCTAACCATAGCACAAACACTAGCCTAATCCTAACCCTAGCCTACCACTTGCCCTAACCCTAGCGTAACCCTAGCCATAACCTTAACGCTACCCTTAACCCTAACCCTAGCTATAACCCTAACCCTAGCCTATTCCTACCTAGAACCCTAACCCTAGCCATAACCCTAACTCTACCCATGACCCTAACCCTAGCTATAATCCTAACCCTAGCCTATCCCTATCCAGAACCCTAACCCTAGCCATAACCCTAACGCTACCCATGACCCTAACCCTAGCTATAACTCTAAACCTAGCCATAACCCAAACCTAGCCTAACCCTAGCCTAACCTTAGCCAGAACCCTAACTCTAGCCAAAACCTTAACCCTAGACATAACCCAAACCCTAGCCAGAACCCTTCCCTAACACTTGCCTTAAACATAACCCGATTTGTACCACTAGACATAATAGATACTGTAACTATCTGTACCTCTAATACTGATCAATGTAGACATAATAAACACTATAACTATCTGTACCTCTAATACAGGGTAGGCAACCCCTGGCACTCGTGCCGCAAGTGGCACTCAAAGCCTCTTTTGCAGGCACTCGAATGCCTCACCATCAGCAGAGCAGCGCAGGGAAGTGTCAGTGAGACACTAATGCATTCCAGGTTCAGAGTTCCCCACACCACACCTGCACTGAGGGGGAGGCACTGTGCCCCCACACATTGTAAAAGATGGAAAACTTTGCTGTAGCTGCGATCGTCATGGGGAAGAGATTGGGTGCAGTTCTGCTGGGGGGGTCCCTGTTTTCTGGAGGAGGAGGACTGTCTTGGCCACTGCTAAAGCCAATCACAGTCCTGCTAGCCCCGCCCACCATCTGGAGGAATATGACTCGTTTGGTTGCCACGACCAATCTCAGAAAGAAGGAATTTCACTGTGATTGAGAAAACAACAATCAGGTCACAGTTTGTGGAATTACTGTTGAGCTTCTGGGAACTTTGTACATCCCATACATCCCATACATCCTATACATCACATACATCCCATACATCACATACATCTCATACATCACCTACATCCTATACATCACATACATGACATACATCCCATACATCCTATACATCCCATACATCCCATACATCCCATACATCACATACATCACATACATCCCATACATCCTATACATCACATACATCCCATACATCTCATACATCACATACATCCTATACATAACATACATGATATACATCCCATACATCCTATACATCCCATACATCCTATACATCACATACATCCCATACATCACATACATCCCATACCTCCTATACATCCCATACATCCCATACATCTCATACATCACATACATCCTATACATCACATACATGACATACATCCCATACATCACATACATTCCATACATCCCATACATCCTATACATCCCATACATCCCATACATCTCATACATCCTATACATCCTATACATCACATACATCCCATACATCACATACATCCCATACATCCTATACATCACATACATCCTATACATCCCATACATCACATACATCCTATACATCACATACATCACATACATCCCATGTATCCCATACATCACATACATCCCATACATCACATACATCCCATGCATCCCATACATCCTATACATCACATACATCCCATACATCCCATACATCCTATACATCCCATACATTCCATATATCCCATACATCACATACATCCCATACATCCTATACATCCCATACATCCTATACATCACATACATCACATACATCCCATACATCCCATACATCCTATACATCACATACATCCCATACATCACATACATCTCATACATCACATACATCCTATACATCACATACATGACATACATCCCATACATCCTATACATCCCATACATCCCATACATCCCATACATCACATACATCACATACATCCCATACATCCCATACATCTCATACATCACATACATCCTATACATAACATACATGATATACATCCCATACATCCTATACATCACATACATCCCATACATCACATACATCCCATACCTCCTATACATCACATACATCCCATACATCTCATACATCACATACATCCTATACATCACATACATAACATACATCCCATACATCACATACATTCCATACATCCCATACATCCTATACATCCCATACATCCCATACATCCCATACATCTCATACATCCTATACATCCTATACATCACATACATCCCATACATCACATACATCCCATACATCACATACATCCCATACATCCTATACATCACATACATCTCATACATCACATACATCCTATATATCCCATACTTCCCATACATCCTATACATCACATACATCCTATACATCCCATACATCCCATACATCACATACATCCTATACATCACATACATCACATACATCCCATGTATCCCATACATCACATACATCCCATACATCACATACATCCCATGCATCCCATACATCACATACATCCTATAGATCACATACATCCCATACATCCTATACATCCCATACATTCCATATATCCCATACATCACATACATCCTATACATCCCATACATCCTATACATCCCATACATCCTATACATCACATACATCCCATACATTCCATACCTCCTATACATCACATACATCCTATACATCCCATACATCCCATACAAGCACGTAGGATGGATGCGAGAAGTGGATCAGCAGGATGAGTGTGCCAGGACAGGTAGATGTGTCTCATCTCTGCTTCCTTTCACCACTCTGCATATCACACATATCATAGATGATAAGAGGGTACAGTGGTGGGGAAAATGAGCAGGATGGGTTCAGTGGTGGAACAGAAGAGCAGGGGGGTACAGTGTTGGGCCAGATGAGCAGGGGGCTTCAGTGTTGGGGCAGAAAAGCAGGGGGGTGGAGCAGTGGGGCAGATGTGAATGGAGGTTTATTGGTGGGGAAGATGAGCAGGGGGTTAGATTGGTGGGGCAAGAGAGCAGGGGGAACAGTGGTGGGGCAGGAGAGCAGGGGGGTACATTGGTGGGGCAGATGAGAAAGCGGGTTACAGTGGTGCAGCAGATGAGTTCGGTGTTAGGAGAGATGAGAAGGTGATTCGGTAGTGAGACAGATGAGCATGGGGATACGGCGGTGGAGCAGATGTTCAGGGAGGTACAGTGTGGTGGGGCAGATGAGAAAAGGGGTTCATTGATGGGGCAAATGAGCTGGGGGGTTACAGTAGTGGGACAGAAGAGCAAGGGGGTACAGTGGTGGGAGGGATGAGAAGGGGGATCAGTGGTGGGACAGAAAAGCAGGGGGGTTACAGTGATGGGGCAGATGAGCAGGTGGTTACAGTGGTGGCACAGATATGCAGGGGGGGTTCACTGTTGGGGCAGAGGAGAAAGGAGGTAAAGTGGTGGGGCAGATGAGCAGGGGGTTACAGTGGTGGGATAGATGTTCGGGGGGGGGGGGTTCAGTGTTGGGGCAGAGGAGAAAGGAGGTACAATGGTGGGGCAGATGAGCAGGGGGTACAGTGATCTGAGGCGTGAGAGTGTAGGATGTTAATTTCTCACTACTAAAGTAGTTTATAGCATTTACTTTATAAAAAAAGCCTTTCCGTGATTGAGAGTGTGAAGTTGACGTTTTTTTGTTATAAAATCGGCACGCTCAATTTATTTGAAGACGTTTTTCGGCACACTGTGTTCAAAAGGTTGCCTACCCCTGTTCTAATACTGATCAATGTAGACATAATAGACTCTGTAACTATCTGTACATCTAATACTGATCAATGTAGACATAATAAACACTGTAACTATCTGTACCTCTAATACTGATCAATGTAGACATAATAGACTCTGTAACTATCTGTACCTCTAATACTGATCAATATAGACATAATAGACTCTGTAACTATCTGTACATCTAATACTGATCAATGTAGACATAATAAACACTGTAACTATCTGTACCTCTAATACTGATCAATGTAGACATAATAGACTCTGTAACTATCTGTACCTCTAATACTGATCAATGTAGACATAATAGACTCTGTAACTATCTGTACATCTAATACTGATCAATGTAGACATAATAAACACTGTAACTATCTGTACCTCTAATACTGATCAATGTAGACATAATAGACTCTGTAACTATCTGTACCTCTAATACTGATCAATGTAGACATAATAGACTCTGTAACTATCTGTACCTCTAATACTGAACAATGTAGACATAATAGACTCTGTAACTATCTGTACCTCTAATACTGATCAATGTAGACATAATAGACTCTGTATCTATCTGTACCTCTAATACTGATCAATGTAGACATAATAGACTCTGTAACTATCTGTACATCTAATACTGATCAATGTAGACATAATAGACTCTGTAACTATCTGTACCTCTAATACTGATCAATGTAGACATAATAGACTCTGTAACTATCTGTACCTCTAATACTGATCAATGTAGACATAATAGACTCTGTAACTATCTGTACATCTAATACTGATCAATGTAGACATAATAAACACTGTAACTATCTGTACCTCTAATACTGATCAATGTAGACATAATAGACTCTGTAACTATCTGTACCTCTAATACTGATCAATATAGACATAATAGACTCTGTAACTATCTGTACCTCTAATACTGATCAATGTAGACATAATAGACTCTGTAACTATCTGTACCTCTAATACTGATCAATGTAGACATAATAGACTCTATAACTAAGTACAGCAGCCAGTTCACGGGAGGGGAACCCAATGACTCCACCAGCTGTCCATGTGAAGAGGGAGGGAGAACAGAGCCTTGTGGTGTTGGAAGTACAGATTTATTAGGAATAAAAAAGCTAAAAATAGATTTACAAAGTATGATTTGGATGTGCCGTGTCCTTATCATATGTCTTCTTCCTGTGGTGTTCAGAAGCTGGAGAAATCCACACACAAATCTCAGGTACAGTAGATAAGGACACCTTGGCTTGGTGAATAGTGATCTCAGCTCTGCATTCATCCAGTTCTGGTGAGGAAGTAGACATTATCCCAGAAATATGTTCATGTGACCTGTTGATGTTAATGGGCAGATCCAGATTTGGGGGCATTGTATACCAGACCTATGCTCTTCATCGCAGTGCCCACAGTTTCTTCCCATGGATGATTATTTCTTTAGTTGCGACAGGGATGACTCTCTGTATTCTCTACTCTATGGCTGTCTGTATTCCCTACTCTATGGCTCTCTGTATTCTCTACTCTATGGCTGTCTGTATTCTCTACTCTATGGCTCTCTTTATTCTCCACTCTATGGTTCTCTGTATTCTCTACTCTATGGCTCTCTGTATTCTCTACTCTATGGCTGTCTGTATTCTCTACTCTATGGCGCTCTTTATTCTCCACTCTATGGTTCTCTGTATTCTCTACTCTATGGCTCTCTGTATTCTCGACTCTATGACTCTCTGTATTCTCTACTCTATGGCTGTCTGTATTCTCTACTCTATGGCTCTCTGTATTCTCTACTTTATGGCTCTCTGTATTCTCCACTCTATGGCTCTCTGTATTCTCCACTCTATGGCTCTCTGTATTCTCTACTCTATGGCTCTCTGTATTCTCCACTCTATGGCTCTCTGTAGTCTCCACTCTATGGTTCTCTGTAGTCTCCACTCTATGGCTCTCTGTATTCTCTACTCTATGGCTCTCTGTATTCTCCACTCTACGGCTCTCTGTATTCTCCACTCTATGGTTCTCTGTATTCTCCACTCTATGGCTCTCTGTATTCTCCACTCTATGGCTCTCTGTATTCTCTACTCTATGGCTCTCTGTATTCTCCACTCTATGGCTCTCTGTAGTCTCCACTCTATGGTTCTCTGTAGTCTCCACTCTATGGCTCTCTGTATTCTCTACTCTATGGCTCTCTGTATTCTCCACTCTACGGCTCTCTGTATTCTCCACTCTATGGTTCTCTGTATTCTCCACTCTATGGCTCTCTGTATTCTCCACTCTATGGCTCTCTGTATTCTCCACTCTATGGCTCTCTGTATTCTCCACTCTATGGTTCTCTGTATTCTCTACTCTATGACTCTCTGTATTCTCCACCCTATGGCTCTCTGTATTCTCTACTCTATGGCTCTCTGTATTCTCTACTCTATGGCTCTCTGTATTCTCTACTCTATGGCTCTCTGTATTCTCTACTCTATGGCTCTCTGTATTCTCCACTCTATGGCTCTCTGTATTCTCCACTCTATGGCTCTCTGTATTCTCCACTCTATGTCTCTCTGTATTCTCTACTCTATGGCTCTCTGTATTCTCTACTCTATGGCTCTCTGTATTCTCTGTATTCTCTACTCCATGGTTCTCTGTATTCTCTACTCCATGGTTCTCTGTATTCTCCACTCTATGGCTCTCTGTATTCTCTACTCCATGGTTCTCTGTATTCTCTACTCCATGGTTCTCTGTATTCTCCACTCCATGGTTCTCTGTATTGTCTACTCTATGGCTCTCTGTATTCTCTACTCTATGGCTCTCTGTATTCTCCACTCTATGGCTCTCTGTATTCTCTACTCTATGGCTCTCTGTATTCTCTACTCCATGGCTCTCTGTATTCTCTACTCTATTGCTCTCTGTATTCTCTACTGTATGGCTCTCTGTATTCTCCACTCTATGGCTCTCTGTATTCTCTACTCTATGGCTCTCTGTATTCTCCACTGTATGGCTATCTGTATTCTCCACTCTATGGCTCTCTGTATTCTCTACTCTATGGCTCTCTGTATTCTCCACTCTATGGCTCTCTGTATTCTCCACTCTATGGCTCTCTGTATTCTCTACTCTATGGCTCTCTGTATTCTCTACTCTATGGCTCTCTGTGTTCTCTACTCTATGGCTCTCTGTGTTCTCTACTCTATGGTTCTCTGTATTCTCCACTCTATGGCTCTCTGTATTCTCTACTCTATGGCTCTCTGTATTCTCCACTCTATGGCTCTCTGTATTCTCTACTCTATGGCTCTCTGTATTCTCTACTCTATGGCTCTCTGTATTCTCTACTCTATGGCTCTCTGTATTATTTACTCTATGGCTCTCTGTATTCTCTACTCTATGGCTCTCTGTATTCTCTACTCTATGGCTCTCTGTATTCTCCACTCTATGGCTCTCTGTATTCTCCACTCTATGGCTCTCTGTATTCTCTACTCTATGGCTCTCTGTATTCTCCACTCTATGGCTCTCTGTATTCTCTACTCTATGGCTCTCTGTATTCTCTACTCTATGGCTCTCTGTATTCTCTACTCTATGGCTCTCTGTATTATTTACTCTATGGCTCTCTGTATTCTCTACTCTATGGCTCTCTGTATTCTCTACTCTATGGCTCTCTGTATTCTCCACTCTATGGCTCTCTGTATTCTCCACTCTATGGCTCTCTGTATTCTCTACTCTATGGCCCTCTGTATTCTCTACTCTATGGCTCTCTGTATTCTCTGTATTCTCTACTCCATGGTTCTCTGTATTCTCCACCCTATGGCTCTCTGTATTCTCTACTCTATGGCTCTCTGTATTCTCTACTCTATGGCTCTCTGTATTCTCTACTCTATGGCTCTCTGTATTCTCCACTCTATGGCTCTCTGTATTCTCCACTCTATGGCTCTCTGTATTCTCTACTCTATGGTTCTCTGTATTCTCCACTCTATGGCTCTCTGTATTCTCTTCTCTATGGTTCTCTGTATTGTCTACTCTATGGCTCTCTGTATTCTCCACTCTATGGCTATCTGTATTCTCCACTCTATGGCTCTCTGTATTCTCTACTCTATGGCTCTCTGTATTCTCTACTCTATGGCTCTCTGTATTCTCCACTCTATGGCTCTCTGTATTCTCTACTCTATGGCTCTCTGTATTCTTCACTGTATGGCTCTCTGTATTCTCCACTCTATGGCTTTCCTACTCTCCCTCTTCTTGTGAATGAAGATTTTAGGATACATGCTTGCACTGGGTTTGTATGGCCAGTAGATGATGCAGGTGACCCGGAAGGAGAAGATTCTGAAACAGATGCATGGTGATCAGAGTCAGACATTTCATTAATCATGTATGAAGTCTCTATTTTCTAACCTGGAAGATTTCTATAAAGAAAAACTCCCAAAACCTAAAACAAAATAAAAAATAAAATAAGATAAATGTCCACCAAATTCCATCTATCTGAACCTTCAACCTTCTTGGCTGTGTCAGTCTGCAGAGAAATCTAAAGGGAAATTCCAGCACCCAGGAGATGGAAGAGAGATCAATAAGATGTCAGATTCATTCCCCCTTCTGTCAGTCTTTTCCACCACAGGTCTTCCAGGGGAGGACTAGGCTATCCCCATGGTGGCAAAACCTCCTTATATAATACATGACTACATGGCCTCAGGGCGTCAGCAATTATAACCAAGACAAAGGCACACAAGGGATCTAACTGTTACAACAACACTGATAAATTATCTTATTTGTCATTTTCATGAATGAAGTTTCATTGATGTCCACACTGAATTGTAGGAAGTTCTGACCACGTTCTTTGTATTGTGTGCAGTTCTCTGGATCCTGTAGCAGTGGCTTCCAGTCCACCTCTGGCCTTTGGATTCTTGGTGACATTTTCATCCGGGAATATTTTGTGGCATTTGATCGTGGAAATAACAGAGTTGGATTTGCACCTACTATGAAGTCATAACTTGTATTCTCTACAAGAGGTTCATATGTGAGATTATGGCTAATGATTTCTGAATAAAGTTGGTGCAGTTTACTCCGTGCTTTGTCTTCCACTCATTGATCTCTCCTACATGTTTACTTACAGCAGTGTGAGTGTATTGAGTGTCTTAGGGTTAGTTGGTGCTTAGACGGTTGGGGTCTAATCAGTGCAATAGCGTATTCATTGTCTTTGGGTTAGTGCTACTGAGAATTGATTGACACTCAAGGGTACATTAGAATTCATACCATTGGTGAACCTTCTGTATATTTTTAGTACCCTTTAGCCCTGCATAGCGTAGGATGACCCCTAAGTGGCTCAGTGGGCTAGCATTTCAACTCTTAGGGTGGACTCCTTGGGGTGGAAGAAATTAGAGTTAGCCACTTTAGAAGATTTAAGGAGTTTATTAGACACAATAAAGTTGGGAGAGAAGGATGGGTCACAGGATCCCTACAAAGACAACAAAAATATCTCCAGACTTCTACTAGTCACAGCCATACAGACTATCCAGAAATCTGTGTACACTGAATGGTAAACACCACCAGGCAGCACAATACCTTTTAGACAAGTAGACAGGACCCACTGCAACGCCCTTCGACAGACCCAAAGTTCCAGTACGTAGGGAACCGGTCACTAGTCAAGGGGCCAAGCATAACGCCCATTTACTACCATAGCCTCTGTCACCCTTGCCATGCCACCCAATTCCTGGCTGGTTGGTTGCAAAGGCTTGTGACACAAGTACGGTAGTCAATAGCAACGCCAATATAGCCTCATTAGGACAGCTTCTCTGCACATTAAACCCATGTACTGCATCTTTTCCCACTCCTCTTGTCCCCTTCAATAAGCCCTGTTCATTGGCTATACCATGCATGCACCCCTTTAATAACTTTAAACCGGACAGTAGAACTGAATAAGAAGTTCTTTGACGAAACTAGTACAAAAGCAGTTCTCCAAGACATCTCCGAAACACATTCCTGACAAAGTCCTCTAAATGCCCCTGTGGTGGTGACCCCTGAGGAAGTCATACCATAGTTAGGTAGTAAAGTCCACCAAAAATTCCTTTGTAAGGCAAGAATCCATTATGGGCATTGAGTCCATGATTTGGTAGCAATAATGCATAAAAGCACATACCCCTTGGAATTCCGACAGAAGTGGGCGGATCAGATACCAGGGGAGGGAGAGAGCCCGAAAGAGGGCTGATAAATGATCTTTGTTTAATAACAACTCTGTAACTGAGAGTCTCCTGTACTGTAGAAGTTGCCCTAAACCCTTGCCAGGCCTCTCGGTGCCAACAAATGCCACCTTTCAGCTTTCACAATCTCATCCTTTTTCATAATTTTCCTTATGTAATATTTTCATGTGATCTGCCGCCCACCTCCCTATCTCTGACTCTTCTCATTCTCTAATAACTGATCTGCCCCCCCCCATCTCCTTCTCTGACTCCCCCTTCCTCTAATATCTGATCTGCCCCCCCATCTCTTTCTCTGACTTCCCCCCTTCCTCTAATATCTGATCTATCCCCCCCATCTCCTTCTCTGACCCCCTCTTCCTCTAATATCTGATCTGCCCCCCCATCTCCTTCTCTGACTCCCCCTTCCTCTAATATCTGATCTGTCCCTCCATCTCCTTCTCTGACTCCCCCTTCCTCTAATATCTGATCTGCCCCCCCCATCTCCTTCTCTGACTCCCCCTTCCTCTAATATCTGATCTGCCCCCCCCATCTCCTTCTCTGACTCCCCCTTCCTCTAATATCTGATCTGTCCCCCCCCCCATCTCCTTCTCTGACTCCCCCTTCCTCTAATATCTGATCTGCCCCCCCATCTCCTTCTCTGACTCCCCCTTCCTCTAATATCTGATCTGTCCCCCCCATCTCCTTCTCTGACTCCCCCTTCCTCTAATATCTGATCTGTCCCCCCCTCCATCTCCTTCTCTGACTCCCCCTTCCTCTAATATCTGATCTGCCCCCCCCATCTCCTTCTCTGACTCCCCCTTCCTCTAATATCTGATCTGCCCCCCCCATCTCCTTCTCTGACTCCCCCTTCCTCTAATATCTGATCTGTCCCCCCCCCCATCTCCTTCTCTGACTCCCCCTTCCTCTAATATCTGATCTGCCCCCCCCATCTCCTTCTCTGACTCCCCCTTCCTCTAATATCTGATCTGTCCCCCCCATCTCCTTCTCTGACTCCCCCTTCCTCTAATATCTGATCTGCCCCCCCATCTCCTTCTCTGACTCCCCCTTCCTCTAATATCTGATCTGCCCCCCCATCTCCTTCTCTGACTCCCCCTTCCTCTAATATCTGATCTGCCCCCCCATCTCCTTCTCTGACCCCCCTTCCTCTAATATCTGATCTACCCCCCATCTCCTTCTCTGACTCCCCTTCCTCTAATATCTGATCTGCCCCCCCCCATCTCCTTCTCTGACTCCCCCTTCCTCTAATATCTGATCTGCCCCCCCATCTCCTTCTCTGACTCCCCCTTCCTCTAATATCTGATCTGTCCCCCCCCATCTCCTTCTCTTACCCCCCCCTTCCTCTAATATCTGATCTACCCCCCCCATCTCCTTCTCTTACCCCCCCCTTCCTCTAATATCTGATCTACCCCCCCATCTCCTTCTCTGACTCCCCCTTCCTCTAATATCTGATCTGCCCCCCCCCCCCCATCTCCTTCTCTGACTCCCCCTTCCTCTAATATGTGATCTGCCCCCCCCATCTCCTTCTCTGACTCCCCCTTCCTCTAATATCTGATCTGCCCCCCCATCTCCTTCTCTGACTCCCCCTTCCTCTAATATCTGATCTGCCCCCCCCCCCATCTCCTTCTCTGACTCCCCCTTCCTCTAATATCTGATCTGTCCCCCCCATCTCCTTCTCTGACTCCCCCTTCCTCTAATATCTGATCTGTCCCCCCCATCTCCTTCTCTGACTCCCCCTTCCTCTAATATGTGATCTGCCCCCCCCATCTCCTTCTCTGACCCCCCCTTCCTCTAATATCTGATCTGCCCCCCCATCTCCTTCTCTGACTCCCCCTTCCTCTAATATCTGATCTGCCCCCCCCCCCATCTCCTTCTCTGACTCCTCCTTCCTCTAATATCTGATCTGTCCCCCCCATCTCCTTCTCTGACTCCCCTTCCTCTAATATCTGATCTACCCCCCCATCTCCTTCTCTGACTCCACTTCCTCTAATATCTGATCTGTCCCCCCCATCTCCTTCTCTGACTCCCCTTCCTCTAATATCTGATCTACCCCCCCATCTCCTTCTCTGACTCCCCCTTCCTCTAATATCTGATCTACCCCCCCATCTCCTTCTCTGACTCCCCTTCCTCTAATATCTGATCTACCCCCCCATCTCCTTCTCTGACTCCCCTTCCTCTAATATCTGATCTGCCCCCCCCATCTCCTTCTCTGACTCCCCCTTCCTCTAATATCTGATCTGCCCCCCCCATCTCCTTCTCTGACTCCCCCTTCCTCTAATATCTGATCTGCCCCCCCCATCTCCTTCTCTGACTCCCCCTTCCTCTAATATCTGATCTGCCCCCCCATCTCCTTCTCTGACCCCCCCTTCCTCTAATATCTGATCTGCCCCCCCCCCCATCTCCTTCTCTGACTCCTCCTTCCTCTAATATCTGATCTACCCCCCCCATATCCTTTTCTGACTCCCCCTTCCTCTAATATCTGATCTGCCCCCCCCATCTCCTTCTCTGACTCCCCCTTCCTCTAATATCTGATCTGCCCCCCCCATCTCCTTCTCTGACCCCCCCTTCCTCTAATATCTGATCTGCCCCCCCATCTCCTTCTCTGACCCCCCCTTTCTCTAATATCTGATCTGCCCCCCCCATCTCCTTCTCTGACTCCCCCTTCCTCTAATATCTGATCTGCCCCCCCCATCTCCTTCTCTGACTCCCCCTTCCTCTAATATCTGATCTGCCCCCCCATCTCCTTCTCTGACTCCCCCTTCCTCTAATATCTGATCTGCCCCCCCCCATCTCCTTCTCTGACTCCCCCTTCCTCTAATATCTGATCTGCCCCCCCATCTCCTTCTCTGACTCCCCCTTCCTCTAATATCTGATCTGCCCCCCCCATCTCCTTCTCTGACTCCCCCTTCCTCTAATATCTGATCTGCCCCCCCATCTCCTTCTCTGACCCCCCCTTTCTCTAATATCTGATCTGCCCCCCCCATCTCCTTCTCTGACTCCCCCTTCCTCTAATATCTGATCTGCCCCCCCCATCTCCTTCTCTGACTCCCCCTTCCTCTAATATCTGATCTGCCCCCCCATCTCCTTCTCTGACTCCCCCTTCCTCTAATATCTGATCTGTCCCCCCCCCATCTCCTTCTCTGACTCCCCCTTCCTCTAATATCTGATCTGCCCCCCCATCTCCTTCTCTGACTCCCCCTTCCTCTAATATCTGATCTGCCCCCCCCCATCTCCTTCTCTGACTCCCCCTTCCTCTAATATCTGATCTGCCCCCCCCCATCTCCTTCTCTGACTCCCCCTTCCTCTAATATCTGATCTGCCCCCCCCATCTCCTTCTCTGACTCCCCCTTCCTCTAATATCTGATCTGCCCCCCATCTCCTTCTCTGACCCCCCTTCCTCTAATATCTGATCTGTCCCCCCATCTCCTTCTCTGACCCCCCCTTCCTCTAATATCTGATCTGCCCCCCATCTCCTTCTCTGACTCCTCCTTCCTCTAATATCTGATCTGTCCCCCCATCTCCTTCTCTGACCCCCCCTTCCTCTAATATCTGATCTGCCCCCCCCATCTCCTTCTCTGACCCCCCCTTCCTCTAATATCTGATCTGCCCCCCCCCATCTCCTTCTCTGACTCCCCCTTCCTCTAATATCTGATCTGCCCCCCCCATCTCCTTCTCTGACTCCCCCTTCCTCTAATATCTGATCTGCCCCCCCTTCTCCTTCTCTGACTCCCCCTTCCTCTAATATCTGATCTGCCCCCCCCATCTCCTTCTCTTACCCCCCCCTTCCTCTAATATCTGATCTGCCCCCCCATCTCCTTCTCTGACTCCCCCTTCCTCTAATATCTGATCTGCCCCCCCCATCTCCTTCTCTTACCCCCCCTTCCTCTAATATCTGATCTGCCCCCCCTTCTCCTTCTCTGACTCCCCCTTCCTCTAATATCTGATCTGCCCCCCCCATCTCCTTCTCTTACCCCCCCCTTCCTCTAATATCTGATCTGCCCCCCCATCTCCTTCTCTGACCCCCCCTTCCTCTAATATCTGATCTGCCCCCCCCCCATCTCCTTCTCTGACTCCCCCTTCCTCTAATATCTGATCTGTCCCCCCATCTCCTTCTCTGACCCCCCCTTCCTCTAATATCTGATCTGCCCCCCCCATCTCCTTCTCTGACTCCCCCTTCCTCTAATATCTGATCTGTCCCCCCATCTCCTTCTCTGACTCCCCCTTCCTCTAATATCTGATCTGTCCCCCCATCTCCTTCTCTGACCCCCCCTTCCTCTAATATCTGATCTGCCCCCCCCATCTCCTTCTCTGACTCCCCCTTCCTCTAATATCTGATCTGTCCCCCCATCTCCTTCTCTGACTCCCCCTTCCTCTAATATCTGATCTGCCCCCCCCATCTCCTTCTCTGACCCCCCCTTCCTCTAATATCTGATCTGCCCCCCCATCTCCTTCTCTGACTCCCCCTTCCTCTAATATCTGATCTGCCCCCCCATCTCCTTCTCTGACTCCCCCTTCCTCTAATATCTGATCTGCCCCCCCATCTCCTTCTCTGACTCCCCCCTTCCTCTAATATCTGATCTGCCCCCCCCATCTCCTTCTCTGACTCCCCCTTCCTCTAATATCTGATCTGCCCCCCCCATCTCCTTCTCTGACTCCCCCTTCCTCTAATATCTGATCTGCCCCCCCCATCTCCTTCTCTGACCCCCCCTTCCTCTAATATCTGATCTGCCCCCCATCTCCTTCTCTGACCCCCCTTCCTCTAATATCTGATCTGCCCCCCCCATCTCCTTCTCTGACCCCCCTTCCTCTAATATCTGATCTGCCCCCCCATCTCCTTCTCTTACCCCCCCTTCCTCTAATATCTGATCTGCCCCCCCCATCTCCTTCTCTGACTCCCCCTTCCTCTAATATCTGATCTGCCCCCCCCATCTCCTTCTCTGACCCCCCCTTCCTCTAATATCTGATCTGCCCCCCATCTCCTTCTCTGACCCCCCTTCCTCTAATATCTGATCTGCCCCCCCCCATCTCCTTCTCTGACTCCTCCTTCCTCTAATATCTGATCTGCCCCCCCATCTCCTTCTCTGACTCCCCCTTCCTCTAATATCTGATCTGCCCCCCCCCATCTCCTTCTCTGACCCCCCCTTCCTCTAATATCTGATCTGCCCCCCATCTCCTTCTCTGACCCCCCTTCCTCTAATATCTGATCTGCCCCCCCCATCTCCTTCTCTGACCCCCCTTCCTCTAATATCTGATCTGCCCCCCCCCATCTCCTTCTCTGACTCCCCCTTCCTCTAATATCTGATCTGTCCCCCCCCATCTCCTTCTCTGACTCCTCCTTCCTCTAATATCTGATCTGCCCCCCCATCTCCTTCTCTGACTCCCCCTTCCTCTAATATCTGATCTGCCCCCCCCCCCCATCTCCTTCTCTGACTCCCCCTTCATCTAATATCTGATCTGCCCCCCCATCTCCTTCTCTGACTCCCCCTTCCTCTAATATCTGATCTGCCCCCCCCATCTCCTTCTCTGACTCCCCCTTCCTCTAATATCTGATCTGCCCCCCCCATCTCCTTCTCTGACTCCCCCTTCCTCTAATATCTGATCTGCCCCCCCAACTCCTTCTCTGACTCCCCCTTCCTCTAATATCTGATCTGTCCCCCCATCTCCTTCTCTGACCCCCCCTTCCTCTAACATCTGATCTGCCCCCCCATCTCCTTCTCTGACCCCCCCTTCCTCTAATATCTGATCTGCCCCCCATCTCCTTCTCTGACCCCCCCTTCCTCTAATATCTGATCTGCCCCCCCATCTCCTTCTCTGACCCCCCCTTCCTCTAATATCTGATCTGCCCCCCCCCCCCATCTCCTTCTCTGACTCCTCCTTCCTCTAATATCTGATCTACCCCCCCATCTCCTTCTCTGACTCCCCCTTCCTCTAATATCTGATCTCCCCCCCCCCATCTCCTTCTCTGACTCCCCTTCCTCTAATATCTGATCTGCCCCCCCATCTCCTTCTCTGACTCCCCCTTCCTCTAATATCTGATCTGCCCCCCCCCATCTCCTTCTCTGACTCCCCCTTCCTCTAATATCTGATCTGCCCCCCCCCATCTCCTTCTCTGACTCCCCCTTCCTCTAATATCTGATCTGCCCCCCCATCTCCTTCTCTGACTCCTCCTTCCTCTAATATCTGATCTGCCCCCCCATCTCCTTCTCTGACTCCCCCTTCCTCTAATATCTGATCTGCCCCCCCCATCTCCTTCTCTGACTCCTCCTTCCTCTAATATCTGATCTGTCCCCCCATCTCCTTCTCTGACTCCCCCTTCCTCTAATATCTGATCTGCCCCCCCATCTCCTTCTCTGACCCCCCTTCCTCTAATATCTGATCTGCCCCCCCCCATCTCCTTCTCTGACTCCCCCTTCCTCTAATATCTGATCTGCCCCCCCCCATCTCCTTCTCTGACTCCTCCTTCCTCTAATATCTGATCTGTCCCTCCATCTCCTTCTCTGACCCCCCCTTCCTCTAATATCTGATCTGCCCCCCCCATCTCCTTCTCTGACTCCCCCTTCCTCTAATATCTGATCTGCCCCCCCATCTCCTTCTCTGACTCCCCCCTTCCTCTAATATCTGATCTGCCCCCGCCCCATCTCCTTCTCTGACTCCCCTTCCTCTAATATCTGATCTGCCCCCCCATCTCCTTCTCTGACACCCCCTTCCTCTAATATCTGATCTGCCCCCCCCATCTCCTTCTCTTACCCCCCCTTCCTCTAATATCTGATCTGCCCCCCCCATCTCCTTCTCTTACCCCCCCTTCCTCTAATATCTGATCTGTCCCCCCATCTCCTTCTCTGACTCCCCCTTCCTCTAATATCTGATCTGCCCCCCCCCATCTCCTTCTCTGACTCCCCCTTCCTCTAATATCTGATCTGCCCCCCCCATCTCCTTCTCTGACTCCCCCTTCCTCTAATATCTGATCTGCCCCCCCATCTCCTTCTCTGACTCCCCTTCCTCTAATATCTGATCTGCCCCCCCATCTCCTTCTCTGACCCCCCTTCCTCTAATATCTGATCTGTCCCCCCCATCTCCTTCTCTTACCCCCCCTTCCTCTAATATCTGATCGGTCCCCCCATCTCCTTCTCTGACCCCCCCTTCCTCTAATATCTGATCTGCCCCCCCCATCTCCTTCTCTGACCCCCCCTTCCTCTAATATCTGATCTGCCCCCCCATCTCCTTCTCTGACCCCCCTTCCTCTAATATCTGATCTGCCCCCCCCATCTCCTTCTCTTACCCCCCCCTTCCTCTAATATCTGATCTGTCCCCCCATCTCCTTCTCTGACCCCCCCTTCCTCTAATATCTGATCTGCCCCCCCATCTCCTTCTCTGACTCCCCTTCCTCTAATATCTGATCTGTCCCCCCATCTCCTTCTCTGACTCCCCCTTCCTCTAATATCTGATCTGCCCCCCCCATCTCCTTCTCTGACTCCCCCTTCCTCTAATATCTGATCTGCCCCCCCATCTCCTTCTCTGACTCCCCTTCCTCTAATATCTGATCTGCCCCCCCCATCTCCTTCTCTGACTCCCCCTTCCTCTAATATCTGATCTGTCCCCCCATCTCCTTCTCTGACTCCCCCTTCCTCTAATATCTGATCTGCCCCCCCCATCTCCTTCTCTGACTCCCCCTTCCTCTAATATCTGATCTGCCCCCCCATCTCCTTCTCTGACTCCCCTTCCTCTAATATCTGATCTGCCCCCCCCATCTCCTTCTCTGACTCCCCCTTCCTCTAATATCTGATCTGTCCCCCCATCTCCTTCTCTGACCCCCCTTCCTCTAATATCTGATCTGTCCCCCCCCATCTCCTTCTCTGACCCCCCCTTCCTCTAATATCTGATCTGCCCCCCCCCATCTCCTTCTCTGACTCCCCCTTCCTCTAATATCTGATCTGTCCCCCCATCTCCTTCTCTGACTCCCCCTTCCTCTAATATCTGATCTGTCCCCCCATCTCCTTCTCTGACTCCCCCTTCCTCTAATATCTGATCTGCCCTCCCCCCATCTCCTTCTCTGACTCCCCCTTCATCTAATATCTGATCTGCCCCCCCATCTCCTTCTCTGACTCCCCCTTCCTCTAATATCTGATCTGCCCCCCCCATCTCCTTCTCTGACTCCCCCTTCCTCTAATATCTGATCTGCCCCCCCCATCTCCTTCTCTGACTCCCCCTTCCTCTAATATCTGATCTGCCCCCCCCATCTCCTTCTCTGACCCCCCCTTCCTCTAATATCTGATCTGCCCCCCCATCTCCTTCTCTGACTCCCCCTTCCTCTAATATCTGATCTGTCCCCCCCCATCTCCTTCTCTGACTCCCCCTTCATCTAATATCTGATCTGCCCCCCCATCTCCTTCTCTGACTCCCCCTTCCTCTAATATCTGATCTGTCCCCCCCCCATCTCCTTCTCTGACTCCCCCTTCCTCTAATATCTGATCTGTCCCCCCCCATCTCCTTCTCTGACTCCCCCTTCATCTAATATCTGATCTGCCCCCCCATCTCCTTCTCTGACTCCCCCTTCCTCTAATATCTGATCTGCCCCCCCATCTCCTTCTCTGACTCCCCCTTCCTCTAATATCTGATCTGCCCCCCCATCTCCTTCTCTGACTCCCCCTTCCTCTAATATCTGATCTGTCCCCCCATCTCCTTCTCTGACCCCCCCTTCCTCTAATATCTGATCTGCCCCCCCATCTCCTTCTCTGACTCCCCCTTCCTCTAATATCTGATCTGTCCCTCCATCTCCTTCTCTGACTCCCCCTTCCTCTAATATCTGATCTGTCCCCCCCATCTCCTTCTCTGACCCCCCCTTCCTCTAATATCTGATCTGCCCCCCCCATCTCCTTCTCTGACCCCCCCTTCCTCTAATATCTGATCTGCCCCCCCCCCATCTCCTTCTCTGACTCCCCCTTCCTCTAATATCTGATCTGTCCCCCCATCTCCTTCTCTGACTCCCCCTTCCTCTAATATCTGATCTGCCCCCCCCATCTCCTTCTCTGACCCCCCCTTCCTCTAATATCTGATCTGCCCCCCCCATCTCCTTCTCTGACCCCCCCTTCCTCTAATATCTGATCTGCCCCCCCCCATCTCCTTCTCTGACTCCCCCTTCCTCTAATATCTGATCTGCCCCCCCATCTCCTTCTCTGACTCCCCCTTCCTCTAATATCTGATCTGCCCCCCCATCTCCTTCTCTGACTCCCCCTTCCTCTAATATCTGATCTGCCCCCCCATCTCCTTCTCTGACTCCCCCTTCCTCTAATATCTGATCTGCCCCCCCATCTCCTTCTCTGACTCCCCCTTCCTCTAATATCTGATCTGCCCCCCCCCATCTCCTTCTCTGACTCCCCCTTCCTCTAATATCTGATCTGTCCCCCCATCTCCTTCTCTGACCCCCCCTTCCTCTAATATCTGATCTGTCCCCCCATCTCCTTCTCTGACTCCCCCTTCATCTAATATCTGATCTGCCACCCCATCTCCTTCTCTGACTCCTCCTTCCTCTAATATCTGATCTGCCCTCCCCCCATCTCCTTCTCTGACTCCCCCTTCCTCTAATATCTGATCTGCCCCCCCCATCTCCTTCTCTGACCCCCCCTTCCTCTAATATCTGATCTGCCCCCCATCTCCTTCTCTGACCCCCCCTTCCTCTAATATCTGATCTGCCCCCCCATCTCCTTCTCTGACTCCCCCTTCCTCTAATATCTGATCTGCCCCCCCATCTCCTTCTCTGACTCCCCTTTCCTCTAATATCTGATCTGCCCCCCATCTCCTTCTCTGACCCCCCTTCCTCTAATATCTGATCTGTCCCTCCATCTCCTTCTCTGACTCCCCCTTCCTCTAATATCTGATCTGCCCCCCCCCATCTCCTTCTCTGACTCCCCCTTCCTCTAATATCTGATCTGTCCCCCCATCTCCTTCTCTGACTCCCCCTTCCTCTAATATCTGATCTGTCCCCCCATCTCCTTCTCTGACTCCCCCTTCCTCTAATATCTGATCTGCCCTCCCCCCATCTCCTTCTCTGACTCCCCCTTCATCTAATATCTGATCTGCCCCCCCATCTCCTTCTCTGACTCCCCCTTCCTCTAATATCTGATCTGCCCCCCCATCTCCTTCTCTGACTCCCCCTTCCTCTAATATCTGATCTGCCCCCCCCCCCATCTCCTTCTCTGACTCCCCCTTCCTCTAATATCTGATCTACCCCCCCATCTCCTTCTCTGACTCCCCCTTCCTCTAATATCTGATCTGCCCCCCCCCATCTCCTTCTCTGACTCCCCCTTCCTCTAATATCTGATCTGTCCCTCCATCTCCTTCTCTGACCCCCCCTTCCTCTAATATCTGATCTGCCCCCCCCATCTCCTTCTCTGACTCCCCCTTCCTCTAATATCTGATCTGCCCCCCCCATCTCCTTCTCTGACTCCCCCTTCCTCTAATATCTGATCTGCCCCCCCCATCTCCTTCTCTGACTCCCCCTTCCTCTAATATCTGATCTGCCCCCCCCATCTCCTTCTCTGACCCCCCCTTCCTCTAATATCTGATCTGTCCCCCCATCTCCTTCTCTGACCCCCCCTTCCTCTAATATCTGATCTGTCCCCCCATCTCCTTCTCTGACTCCCCCTTCATCTAATATCTGATCTGCCACCCCATCTCCTTCTCTGACTCCCCCTTCCTCTAATATCTGATCTGCCCTCCCCCCATCTCCTTCTCTGACTCCCCCTTCCTCTAATATCTGATCTGCCCCCCCCATCTCCTTCTCTGACCCCCCCTTCCTCTAATATCTGATCTGCCCCCCATCTCCTTCTCTGACCCCCCCTTCCTCTAATATCTGATCTGCCCCCCCATCTCCTTCTCTGACTCCCCCTTCCTCTAATATCTGATCTGCCCCCCCATCTCCTTCTCTGACTCCCCCTTCCTCTAATATCTGATCTGTCCCCCCATCTCCTTCTCTGACCCCCCTTCCTCTAATATCTGATCTGTCCCCCCCCATCTCCTTCTCTGACCCCCCCTTCCTCTAATATCTGATCTGCCCCCCCCCATCTCCTTCTCTGACTCCCCCTTCCTCTAATATCTGATCTGTCCCCCCATCTCCTTCTCTGACTCCCCCTTCCTCTAATATCTGATCTGTCCCCCCATCTCCTTCTCTGACTCCCCCTTCCTCTAATATCTGATCTGCCCTCCCCCCATCTCCTTCTCTGACTCCCCCTTCATCTAATATCTGATCTGCCCCCCCATCTCCTTCTCTGACTCCCCCTTCCTCTAATATCTGATCTGCCCCCCCCATCTCCTTCTCTGACTCCCCCTTCCTCTAATATCTGATCTGCCCCCCCCATCTCCTTCTCTGACTCCCCCTTCCTCTAATATCTGATCTGCCCCCCCCATCTCCTTCTCTGACCCCCCCTTCCTCTAATATCTGATCTGCCCCCCCATCTCCTTCTCTGACTCCCCCTTCCTCTAATATGTGATCTGTCCCCCCCCATCTCCTTCTCTGACTCCCCCTTCATCTAATATCTGATCTGCCCCCCCATCTCCTTCTCTGACTCCCCCTTCCTCTAATATCTGATCTGTCCCCCCCCCATCTCCTTCTCTGACTCCCCCTTCCTCTAATATCTGATCTGTCCCCCCCCATCTCCTTCTCTGACTCCCCCTTCATCTAATATCTGATCTGCCCCCCCATCTCCTTCTCTGACTCCCCCTTCCTCTAATATCTGATCTGCCCCCCCATCTCCTTCTCTGACTCCCCCTTCCTCTAATATCTGATCTGCCCCCCCATCTCCTTCTCTGACTCCCCCTTCCTCTAATATCTGATCTGTCCCCCCATCTCCTTCTCTGACCCCCCCTTCCTCTAATATCTGATCTGCCCCCCCATCTCCTTCTCTGACTCCCCCTTCCTCTAATATCTGATCTGTCCCTCCATCTCCTTCTCTGACTCCCCCTTCCTCTAATATCTGATCTGTCCCCCCCATCTCCTTCTCTGACCCCCCCTTCCTCTAATATCTGATCTGCCCCCCCCATCTCCTTCTCTGACCCCCCCTTCCTCTAATATCTGATCTGCCCCCCCCCCATCTCCTTCTCTGACTCCCCCTTCCTCTAATATCTGATCTGTCCCCCCATCTCCTTCTCTGACTCCCCCTTCCTCTAATATCTGATCTGCCCCCCCCATCTCCTTCTCTGACCCCCCCTTCCTCTAATATCTGATCTGCCCCCCCCATCTCCTTCTCTGACCCCCCCTTCCTCTAATATCTGATCTGCCCCCCCCCATCTCCTTCTCTGACTCCCCCTTCCTCTAATATCTGATCTGCCCCCCCATCTCCTTCTCTGACTCCCCCTTCCTCTAATATCTGATCTGCCCCCCCATCTCCTTCTCTGACTCCCCCTTCCTCTAATATCTGATCTGCCCCCCCATCTCCTTCTCTGACTCCCCCTTCCTCTAATATCTGATCTGCCCCCCCCCATCTCCTTCTCTGACTCCCCCTTCCTCTAATATCTGATCTGTCCCCCCATCTCCTTCTCTGACCCCCCCTTCCTCTAATATCTGATCTGCCCCCCCATCTCCTTCTCTGACTCCCCCTTCATCTAATATCTGATCTGCCCCCCCCATCTCCTTCTCTGACCCCCCCTTCCTCTAATATCTGATCTGTCCCCCCCATCTCCTTCTCTGACTCCCCCTTCCTCTAATATCTGATCTGCCCCCCCCCATCTCCTTCTCTGACTCCCCCTTCCTCTAATATCTGATCTGTCCCCCCATCTCCTTCTCTGACCCCCCCTTCCTCTAATATCTGATCTGCCCCCCCATCTCCTTCTCTGACTCCCCCTTCCTCTAATATCTGATCTGCCCTCCCCCCATCTCCTTCTCTGACTCCCCCTTCCTCTAATATCTGATCTGCCCCCCCCATCTCCTTCTCTGACCCCCCCTTCCTCTAATATCTGATCTGCCCCCCATCTCCTTCTCTGACCCCCCCTTCCTCTAATATCTGATCTGCCCCCCCATCTCCTTCTCTGACTCCCCCTTCCTCTAATATCTGATCTGTCCCCCCCATCTCCTTCTCTGACTCCCCCTTCCTCTAATATCTGATCTGTCCCCCCCCCCATCTCCTTCTCTGACTCCCCCTTCCTCTAATATCTGATCTGCCCCCCCATCTCCTTCTCTGACTCCCCCTTCCTCTAATATCTGATCTGTCCCCCCCCATCTCCTTCTCTGACCCCCTCTTCCTCTAATATCTGATCTGCCCCCCCCCATCTCCTTCTCTGACTCCCCCTTCCTCTAATATCTGATCTGCCCCCCCCATCTCCTTCTCTGACTCCCCCTTCCTCTAATATCTGATCTGCCCCCCCCATCTCCTTCTCTGACTCCCCCTTCCTCTAATATCTGATCTGCCCCCCCATCTCCTTCTCTGACCCCCCCTTCCTCTAATATCTGATCTGTCCCTCCATCTCCTTCTCTGACCCCCCCTTCCTCTAATATCTGATCTGCCCCCCCATCTCCTTCTCTGACTCCCCCCTTCCTCTAATATCTGATCTGCCCCCCCCATCTCCTTCTCTGACTCCCCCTTCCTCTAATATCTGATCTACCCCCCCATCTCCTTCTCTGACTCCCCCTTCCTCTAATATCTGATCTGTCCCTCCATCTCCTTCTCTGACCCCCCCCTTCCTCTAATATCTGATCTGCCCTCCCCCCATCTCCTTCTCTGACTCCCCTTTCCTCTAATATCTGATCTGCCCCCCCATCTCCTTCTCTGACTCCCCCTTCCTCTAATATCTGATCTGTCCCCCCATCTCCTTCTCTGACTCCCCCTTCCTCTAATATCTGATCTGCCCCCCCCCATCTCCTTCTCTGACTCCCCCTTCCTCTAATATCTGATCTGCCCCCCCATCTCCTTCTCTGACCCCCCCCTTCCTCTAATATCTGATCTGTCCCTCCATCTCCTTCTCTGACCCCCCCTTCCTCTAATATCTGATCTGTCCCCCCCCCATCTCCTTCTCTGACTCCCCCTTCCTCTAATATCTGATCTGCCCCCCCATCTCCTTCTCTGACTCCCCTTTCCTCTAATATCTGATCTGCCCCCCCATCTCCTTCTCTGACTCCCCTTTCCTCTAATATCTGATCTGCCCCCCCATCTCCTTCTCTGACTCCCCTTTCCTCTAATATCTGATCTGCCCCCCCATCTCCTTCTCTGACTCCCCCTTCCTCTAATATCTGATCTGCCCCCCCGTCTCCTTCTCTGACTCCCCTTTCCTCTAATATCTGATCTGCCTCCCCCCATCTCCTTCTCTGTCTGCCAGTTCTCCTAATATCTGATCTGCTTATCCCCCCCCCCCCCCCGTAGCTCCAGCTTGGCTCCCCACCTTCCTTTCCAATTGCAGTGTCTGCCCAGAGCAGCCTTGGGGAAGAATCAGGCCTGAGTCCAGCCACGATTGAAGCTTTCCAACCTTCTAGTATATAATGATTGTGATGAGTTATGACAAGATGTGATAATAGTATTAGAGCTCAGAGCTTCCAGATGACAGAATAATCTTTCCGTAGAGGGAAATCCCAATTCTTCTTGCTGTAACGTAACTCAACCATCACTTAACCATCACTTAACCATCACTTAACTGTTGCTTAACTATCGCTTCACCATCACTTAACCATCACCTGACATCAACCGGAATATTCTGTGTGGATACAAATGCTGCAAAGTTCACACAGACGATTCAATACTTGAGATCCTCACTACATCATGAATCCCATCCTACCAGAGATCTCACCAAACCAGAGATCTCACAATACCAGATATCTCACCAAACCAGAGATCTGATCATACCAGGGATCTGATCACACCAGAGATCTCACCATGCCAGAGATCTGATCATACCAGTGATCTCACCAAACCAGGGATCTCACCATACCAGAGATCTCACCATACCAGAGATCTCACCATACCAGAGATCTGATCATATCAGAGATCTTAGCATACCAGGGAACTGATCACACCAAAGATCTCACCATACCAGAGATCTCACCATACCAGAGATCCCATTATACCAGAGATCTCACCAATCCAGAGATCTCACAATACCAGAGATCTCACCATACCAGGGATCTCACCAAACCAGAGATCTCACCATTCCAGAAATCTTATACCAGAAATCTCACCATACCAAAAATCTCACCAAACCAGAGATCTCACCATACCAGAGATCTCACCATACCAGAGATCTCACCATACCAGAGATCTCACCAAACCAGAGATCTCACCAAAACAGGGATCTCACCAAACCAGAGATCTCACCATACCAGAAATGTCATCACATCAGAAATCTCACCATACCAAAATATCACCAAACCAGAGATCTCATCATACCAGGGAACTGATCACACCAAAGATCTCACCATACCAGAGATCTCACCATACCAGAGATCCCATCATACCAGAGATCTCACCAAACCAGAGATCTCACCATACCAGAGATCTCACCATACCAGAGATCTCACCAAACCAGGGATCTCACCAAACCAGAGATCTCCTCATACCAATAATCTGATCACACCAGAGATCTCACCATACCAGAAATGTCATCACACCAGAAATCTCACCATACCAAAATATCACCAAACCAGAGATCTCATCATACCAGGGAACTGATCACACCAAAGATCTCACCATACCAGAGATCTCACCATACCAGAGATCCCATCATACCAGAGATCTCACCAAACCAGAGATCTCACCATACCAGAGATCTCACCAAACCAGAGATCTCCTCATACCAATGATCTGATCACACCAGAGATCTCACCATACCAGAGATCTCACCATACCAGAGATCTGATCATAACAGAGATCTGATCATACCAGGGATCTGATCACACCAGAGATCTCACCATACCAGAGATCTCACCATACCAGAGATCTCACCAAACCAGGGATCTCACCATACCAGAGATCACACCATACCAGAGATCTGATCATACCAGAGATCTGATCATACCAGGGATCTGATCACACCAGAGATCTCACCATACCAGAGATCTGATCATACCAGTGATCTCATTATACCAGGGATCTTACCATACCAGGGATTTCACCATACCAGAGATCTCACTATACCAGAGATCTCATCATACTGGGGATCTGGTTATACCAGAGATCTCATCATGGCAGGGATCTGATCACAGCAGGGATTTCATTTTACCATGGATTCAATTGTGGGTGGGGTTGACTCACCCGGTGCACATGGGGCCATTTACTCTCTCTCACTCTTCTTCCTTTGGACTCTCTGATGTACGCACTTTCTAATGCCCAGGATCAAGCAGGCCATTCAAAGCAAGCCGTACACCCCGGTGTGTCAGTATCATAACCTGAAGCTGTCATACTGGTGCCTCTCACTTCCACGATACACATGTAGCGCTACCCTCTTGAGGGCCGCTGGATTTAAAAAGGTTCACCTTATGTGTGCAGCCAGGTGGGAGGCATTCCAGCCCGACAGCCAAGCAACCAACATTTGTAACTCGCAGTCAGAGAACAGTCCATGAAATACTTGTTTTTATATTTATTGGGGAATTTTATAATTTTTGTAATCTTCATACTGCCCAAGAGAAGCCTCTCTTATGTGGCGCTGTCTCTTTAACAGCAAATCTGCACATACATTGCACCAATTATACTTCCACTCCTCTTCTCATCCCACAGTCTACCACAGTCCTTCTATAGCAAGAGGTGTGATCCCTCTTGAGATCTCTGGAAACTAGCTGGACCCTGTGCCTGGCTGCTTCTATCCCCTCTTCTGGCTATAGAGGTTCCAATGAACAGATGTCCCACTTCCTCTGATCCTTGATCCACTTGGGCAATTCTTGTGGATCACTCCTCCTCCCTGGTGGTACGCTACTTGGGAGCTAAGTCTTGTGCCACAACATGTGCTCTAAAGTCCCCCGCAATCCAGTTCTGCAATGTACTGACACACTCATGAGGGCCTCTTCTCTGTTCAGCCCGGAACACTAGAAATCAATCTCGGCCTCCCAGTCCCATCCAAACTTCGTCACCAACCTCCAGTCTCCCTTTACTTCCTCTAGGGACCCAATAGTGTTCTCGAAACTTTGGGGATCCCACATCGACAACTCCTGGTTCCCCTTCTCCTGAAGAGCACACAGACTTCAGACTCTGCACCTTCTGAGTCTCTGAGGTGGATGTTACAGCCAACTGGCTGTTTGTAGGATCTTCCATACTGGTTTCAGGCTGCTGATTGCTCTTTGTAGGCTGAACACTCCTGATAGCTAAGATGCACATCTCTTGGGTCTGACGCAGCGTGGTTTGGGTGTACAGCACTGATCCTGACCCCAGGACTGACTTTATCGCACCGCTATCTTTCCTTAGCACCACCACAAGAGTATATCCTGTCTCCCAATTTACTATCAGAGTAACTGACCAAACATCACTGGGGACTCTCTTCAACAGCATGTCCTCACAGTGACCACACCGAGCCCAGGCCCGCTGCTTAACAGTGACCTGCTGGCATCCGCCACATACCAGTCCAAGGTGTTCCGCCTCATCATCACTGCACAGCGCCAGAATCCTTTGGGGTTGCAGCCACATTCTGGTATCTGTCAGTGTCCTGCCCAGCAGGTCCATCAGCTTTATTTGGAAAAACCCACCGTCCGCAGCTCCAGTGACTCGCCATAGCACCTGCCATCTTGCTGCTCTCTTCTCGTGGTTATTCTACAACTTCATCCGTATATGACACTGTTACTCTGCCTCTCTCTTCAGATTGGCTGATTCCAGGGACAGGTTCAACCCACTTCTGCAGAAACTTTGGCGCGGAATGGTGGCAGGTTACATCTGGAGCCCGCAAGCATTACCCATAGTTACATAGTTACATAGTAGGTGAGGTTGAAAAAAGACACAAGTCCATCAAGTCCAACCTATGTGTGTGATTATATGTCAGTATTACATTGTATATCTCTGTATGTTGCGGTCATTCAGATGATTATCTAATAGTTTCTTGAAGCTATCAATGCTCCCCGCTGAGACCACCACCTGTGGAAGGGAATTCCACATCCTTGCCGCTCTTACAGTAAAGAACCCTCTATGTAGTTTAAGGTTAAACCTCTTTTCTTCTAATTTTAATGAGTGTCCACGAGTCTTGTTAAACTCTCTTCTGCGAAAAAGTTTTATTCGTATTGTGGGGTCACCAGTCCGGTATTTGTATATTAAAATCATATCCCCTCTCAAGCGTCTCTTCTCCAAAGAGAATAAGTTCAGAGCTCACAACCTTTCCTCATAACTAAGATCCTCCAGACCCTTTATTAGCTTTGTTGTCCTTCTTTGTACTCGCTCCATTTCCAGTACATCCTTCCTGAGGACTGGTGCCCAGAACTGGACAGCATACTCCAGGTGCGGCCGGACCAGAGTCTTGTAGAGCGGGAGAATTATCGTTTTATCTCTGGAGTTGATCTCCTTTTTAATGCCAATATTCTGTTTGCTTTGTTAGCAGCAGCTTGGCATTGCATGTCATTGCTGAGCCTATCATCCACTAGGACCCCCAGGTCCTTTTCCATCCTAGATCCCCCCAGAGGTTCTCCCCCCAGTCTATAGATTGCATTCAGATTTTTGCCACCCAAATGCATTATTTTACATTTTTCTACATTGAACCTCATTTGCCATGTAGTCGCCCACCCCATTAATTTGTTCAGGTCTTTTTGCAAGGTTTCCACATCCTGTGGAGAAGTTATTGCCCTGCTTAGCTTAGTATCGTCTGCAAATACAGAGATTGAACTGTTTATCCCATCCTGTAGATCGTTTATGAACAAATTAAATAGGATTGGTCCCAGCACAGAACCCTGGGGGACCCCACTACCCACCCCTGACCATTCTGAGTACTCCCCATTTATCACCACCCTCTGAACTCGCCCTTGTAGCCAGTTTTCAATCCATGTACTCACCCTATGGTCCATGCCAACGCACCTTATTTTGTACAGTAAACGTTTATGGGGAACTGTGTCAAATGCTTTTGTAAAATCCAGACACACCTCGTCTACGGGCCTTCCTTTATCTAGATGGCAACTCACCTCCTCATAGAAGGTTAATAGATTGGTTTGGCAAGAACGATTCTTCATGAATCCATGCTGATTACTGCTAATGATACTGTTCTTATTACTAAAATCTTGTATATAGTCCCTTATCATCCCCTCTAATGCCCCGTACACACGGTTGGATTTTCCGATGGAAAATGTCCGATCGGAGCGTGTTGTCGGAAATTCCGACTGTGTGTGGGCTCCATCGGACATTTTCCATCGGATTTTCCGACACACAAAGTTGGAGATCAGGAGATAAAATTTTCCGACAACAAAATCGGAAACTCCGATCGTGTGTACACAAATCCGACCGACAAAGTGCCACGCATGCTCAGAATAAATAAAGAGATGAAAGCTATTGGCCACTGCCCCGTTTATAGTCCCGACGTACGTGTTTTACGTCACCGCGTTTAGAACGATCGGATTTTCCGACAACTTTGTGTGACCGTGTGTATGCAAGACAAGTTTGAGCCAACATCCGTCGGAAAAAATCCATGGATTTTGTTGTCGGAATGTCCGAACAAAGTCCGACCGTGTGTACAGGGCATAAGAGTTTACATATTATTGATGTTAGGCTAACTGGTCTGTAATTCCCAGGGATGTTTTTTGGGCCCTTTTTAAATATTGGTGCTACATTGGCTTTTCTCCAATCAGCTGGTACCATTCCAGTCAGTAGACTGTCTGTAAAAATTAGGAACAACGGTCTGGCAATCACTTGACTGAGTTCCCTAAGTACCCTCGGGTGCAAGCCATCTGGTCCCGGTGATTTATTAATGTTAAGTTTCTCAAGTCTAATTTTAATTCTGTCCTCTGTTAACCATGGAGGTGCTTCCTGTGTTGTGTCATGAGGATAAACACTGCAGTTTTGGTTACTGAAGCCCCCCGATTCACTCGTGAAGACTGAGGAGAAGAATAAATTCAATACCTTCGCCATCTCCCCATCCTTTGTAACCAGATGTCCTTCCTCTTTCTTTATGGTGCCAATATGGTCTGTCCTCCCTTTTTTACTGTTTACATACTTAAAGAATTTCTTAGGATTTTTTTTGCTCTCCTCCGCTATGTGTCTTTCATGTTCTATCTTAGCCGTCCTAATTGCACCCTTACATTTCTTGTTGCATTCTTTATAAAGTCTGAATGCTGATGATGATCCCTCAACTTTGTATTTTTTGAAGGCCTTCTCCTTTGCTTTTATATGCATTTTTACATTGGAGTTAAGCCATCCAGGACTTTTGTTCGCTCTTTTATATTTATTACCCAATGGGATGCATTGGCTAATGCGCTTATTTAGTATGCTCTTAAAGCAAACCCATCTCTCCTCCGTATTCTTTGTTCCTAATATTTTATCCCAATTTATGCCTTTTAGCAAGGTTTGTAGTTTAGGGAAGTTGGCTCTTTTGAAATTTAGTGTCTTTGTATCCCCTTTATGTTTCCTATTTATGTGATTTATACTGAAACTAATTGACCTGTGATCTCTGTTACCTAAATTGCCCCGTATTTCCACATCTGTGATCAGGTCTGTATTGTTGGTAATCAGTAGATCCAGTAATGTTTTATTTCTAGTTGGTGCGTCTACCATCTGACCCATAAAATTGTCCTGCAAGACATTAGGGAACTGGCGAGCCTTAAATGAATGCGCGGTTCCCTCCGCCCAGTCTATGTCTGGATAATTAAAATCCCCCATTATGATAACACTTCCCATCCTTGCTGCTAATCCAATTTGTGATAGGAGATCCGTCTCCACTTCCTCCCTCAGGTTAGGGGGCCTATAGCATACTCCCAGTATTATTTTCCCCTTAGCTTCATCCCTTTGGAGCTCTACCCATAAGGATTCCACCTCCTCTCTAGCTCCCTCAGTGATGTCATCTCTCACATTCACTTGTACATTATTCTTCATATATAGGCATACCCCTCCCCCTTTTTTACCCTCTCTATCCTTGCGGTATAGGGTATACCCTTGAATGTTTGCCAGCCAATCATGAGAGCTGTTGAACCAGGTCTCTGAAATTCCCACAAAATCCAAATCCTCCTTGTACAACAGTATCTCTAGTTCACCCATCTTGTCCGCCAGGCTCCTGGCATTGGTGAACATGCCACATAGTTTAGACCGGTCGCATATTGTCCTTGTATTGGGTGTTCCGAGATTGCAACTAGGACTTGCTACTATACTTACCTTGGGTTTTTGTGCTTTGGTCAACCTACCACTAATGCCCCCAATACTGCCCTCTGGAATATGTTCCGTGCTGACTATCTCTGGACCCTCCCCCACATCACCTAATTTAAAAACCCCTCTAACTTTTTGGCCATCTTCATTCCCAGCTGATCTGCACCCTCCTCATTTAGGTGCAGTCCGTCCCTTCTATAGTACCGGTTACCGACTGAGAAGTCGGCCCAGTCCTCCAGGACCCCAAACCCCTCCTTACTACACCAGCTCTTCAGCCACTTGTTTACTTCCCCTAATCTCCCTCTGCCTTTCTGGTGTGGCTCGATGTACCGGTAGTATTCCTGAGAATACTACCTTGGAGGTCCTTTTCCTCAATTTAGCTCCTAAGTCCCTAAAATCCTTCTTTAGGACACTCCATCTGCCTCTGACTTATTGTTGCCAACGTGCCAATGTGCACCATGACAGCCGGGTCTTCCCCAGCCCCTCCCAGTAATCTGTCCACCAGATCCGTGATGTGCCGAACCCGAGCGCCCGGTAGACAACATACTGTTCAACATACTGCTGGTCCCTGACTGGTTTCACCAATGTCACTCAATGGAGCATACTTATTGGGATGCTCCAGTCCTGGATTGGCCTCCCTGGCACTTCCCCCTCACCCTTCCTGACTGTCACCCATCTACTCTTTGCTAGTGCCGGCACCTCTTTGTCTCCACCCCCTCTGTGCTGGCCCCTGCTGGCACCTGCCGTATCCGTTCCTGGCTCTTTACCCTTTACATGTCAGGCTCCTTTTAGCTAACTGTACTCAAGCAGCAATGATGACATAGTAACAATCTTCACTTGCAACTTCCACTGAATTATGCAGAGACTTGGTAGGTAATCTGAACAGCAAAAGCATGGACACAGTCCCAGGTCAGGAGGAGCCCTGCGTCCACCCCTGCCTGGCAGAAACAATTGTTTGAACAATCCTTTGGATAGTTGCTAGGGGCAACAGCAGTTCAACAGCACTAGATTCCACAGCTCCTCAGTAGAACACTGCACAATCCTTTTTGGTGGTTCTTTCTGGTTGCTGTGGGTAACGGCTCTGCACATCACATGGGATTCCAGAATTACGAGCCCCCACATGTAGCGCTACTCCCTTAAGGGACGCTGGATTTAAAAGGTTCACCTTGTGTGTGCAGCCAGGCAGGGGGAATTTTAGCCCGACAGCCAAGCAACCAGCATTTGTAACAGTCACTCGGAGTCAGAAAAAGTCCATGGAATTGTTGTTTTTATGTTTATTGGAGAATTTTAACTTGGATTGGATTCTGGAAAAGGTCCAGGACGCCATTAATCTAATAACTTTATACACCAAGGACTCTGTCTCTTTAAGTGATCTTCAGACTGCCCAAGAGAAGCCTCTCTTATATGGCGCTGTCTCTTTAAGACCCCTTTCATACTGGAGGCGTTTTTCAGGCGCTTTAGCACTAAAAAAATAACGCCTGTAAAACGCCTGAAAAAATGCCTCATCTGCAATCTCAGTGTGATATTCCGAGTGCTTTCACATGGGGGCGCTGTGCTGGCAGGACGTTAAAAAAAGTCCTGCAAGCAGCTTCTTTGAGGCGCTTTACAAACATCGCTCCTAATGCGCCCCTGCCCATTGATTTCAACCCTTTATTCAGCTGCCAGCGAGGGTTAAAAGTGCCTCTAAAATGACGGTAAAGCCCCCCGTGCTGTCAGTGTGAAAGGGCTCTAACAGCAAATCTTCACATACATTGCACCAATCGTATGTCCTCTTCTCACCCCACAGCCTATCACAGTCCTCCTATAACAAGAGGTGTGACCCCTCCTGGGATCTCTGGAAACTAGCTGGACCCTGTGCCTGGCTGCTTCTAATCCCACTCCTGGTTATAGGGGATCCGATGAACAGATACCCCACTTCCTCTGATCCTTGATTCTATGGAGGACAGTTACCCCCAGTACAGCCCGCTCTTCACCAGACTTAGGAATGCCGGAAACCAGTCCTGACTATGACCCAGAAAACCACCCCAACCACACATCCAACCAGAGGCAGCACCCCCACCACCCGGGGACCCCCGCCTGGCTCAGCACTCCATCTCTCCACATGACTCAGCACCCCCATCACCCGGGGACCCCCGCCTGGCTCAGCACTCCATCTCTCTACATGACTCAGCACCCCCACCACCCGGGGACCCCCGCCTGGCTCAGCACTCCATCTCTCCACATGACTCAGCACCCCCACCACCCGGGGACCCCCGCCTGGCTCAGCACTCCATCTCTCTACATGACTCAGCACCCCCACCACCCGGGGACCCCCGCCTGGCTCAGCACTCCATCTCTCCACATGACTCAGCACCCCCACCACCCGGGGACCCCCGCCTGGCTCAGCACTCCATCTCTCTACATGACTCAGCACCCCCACCACCCGGGGACCCCCGCCTGGCTCAGCACTCCATCTCTCTACATGACTCAGCACCCCCACCACCCGGGGACCCCCGCCTGGCTCAGAACTCCATCTCTCTACATGACTCAGCACCCCCACCACCTGGGGGCCCCCGCCTGGCTCAGCACTCCATCTCTCTACATGACTCAGCACCCCCACCACCCGGGGGCCCCCGCCTGGCTCAGAACTCCATCTCTCTACATGACTCAGCACCCCCCACCACCTGGGGGCCCCCGCCTGGCTCAGAACTCCATCTCTCTACATGACTCAGCACCCCCCACCACCCGGGAGCCCCCGCCTGGCTCAGCACTCCATCTCTCCACATGACTCAGCACCCCCACCACCCGGGGACCCCCGCCTGGCTCAGCACTCCATCTCTCTACATGACTCAGCACCCCCCACCACCCGGGGGCCCCCGCCTGGCTCAGCACTCCATCTCTCTACATGACTCAGCACCCCCCACCACCCGGGGGCCCCCGCCTGGCTCAGAACTCCATCTCTCTACATGACTCAGCACCCCCCACCACCCGGGGACCCCCGCCTGGCTCAGCACTCCATCTCTCTACATGACTCAGCACCCCCCACCACCCGGGGGCCCCCGCCTGGCTCAGCACTCCATCTCTCTACATGACTCAGCACCCCCACCACCCGGGGACCCCCGCCTGGCTCAGAACTCCATCTCTCTACATGACTCAGCACCCCATCTCTCTACATGACTCAGCACCCCCACCACCCGGGGACCCCCGCCTGGCTCAGAACTCCATCTCTCTACATGACTCAGCACCCCCCACCACCCGGGAGCCCCCACCTGGCTCAGAACTCCATCTCTCTATATGACTCAGCACCCCCACCACCCAGGGGCCCCCGCCTGGCTCAGAACTCCATCTCTCCACATGACTCAGCACCCCCACCACCCGGGGACCCCCGCCTGGCTCAGCACTCCATCTCTCCACATGACTCAGCACCCCCACCACCCGGGGGCCCCCGCCTGGCTCAGAACTCCATCTCTCTACATGACTCAGCACCCCCCACCACCCGGGAGCCCCCACCTGGCTCAGAACTCCATCTCTCTATATGACTCAGCACCCCCACCACCCAGGGGCCCCCGCCTGGCTCAGAACTCCATCTCTCCACATGACTCAGCACCCCCACCACCCGGGGACCCCCGCCTGGCTCAGCACTCCATCTCTCCACATGACTCAGCACCCCCACCACCCGGGGACCCCCGCCTGGCTCAGAACTCCATCTCTCTACATGACTCAGCACCCCCCACCACCCGGGAGCCCCCACCTGGCTCAGAACTCCATCTCTCTACATGACTCAGCACCCCCACCACCCGGGGGCCCCCGCCTGGCTCAGAACTCCATCTCTCCACATGACTCAGCACCCCCACCACCCGGGGACCCCCGCCTGGCTCAGCACTCCATCTCTCCACATGACTCAGCACCCCCTATCACCTGGGGACCCCCGCCTGGCTCAGCACTCCATCTCTCCACATGACTCAGCACCCCCACCACCCAGGGGCCCCCACCTGGCTCAGTACTCCATCTCTCTACATGACTCAGCACCACCCGGGGGCCCCCGCCTGGCTCAGAACTCCATCTCTCTACATGACTCAGCACCCCCCACCACCCGGGAGCCCCCGCCTGGCTCAGCACTCCATCTCTCTACATGACTCAGCACCCCCCATCACCTGGGGGCCCCGCCTGGCTCAGCACTCCATCTCTCTACATGACTCAGCACCCCCCCACCACCCGGGGACCCCCGCCTGGCTCAGCACTCCATCTCTCCACATGACTCAGCACCCCCACCACCCGGGGGCCCCCGCCTGGCTCAGAACTCCATCTCTCTACATGACTCAGCACCCCCCACCACCTGGGAGCCCCCACCTGGCTCAGAACTCCATCTCTCTACATGACTCAGCACCCCCACCACCCGGGGGCCCCCGCCTGGCTCAGTACTCCATCTCTCCACATGACTCAGCACCCCCCCACCACCCGGGGGCCCTCGCCTGGCTCAGAACTCCATCTCTCTACATGACTCAGCACCCCCACCACCCGGGGACCCCCGCCTGGCTCAGCACTCCATCTCTCTACATGACTCAGCACCCCCCATCACCTGGGGGCCCCCGCCTGGCTCAGCACTCCATCTCTCTACATGACTCAGCACCCCCCCCACCACCCCGGGGCCCTCGCCTGGCTCAGAACTCCATCTCTCTACATGACTCAGCACCCCCCACCACCCGGGGACCCCCGCCTGGCTCAGAACTCCATCTCTCTACATGACTCAGCACCCCCATCACCTGGGGGCCCCCACCTGGCTCAGAACTCCATCTCTCTACATGACTCAGCACTCCCCATCACCTGGGGGCCCCCGCCTGGCTCAAAACTCCATCTCTCTACATGACTCAGCACCCCCCCACCACCTGGGGACCCCGCCTGGCTCAGAACTCCATCTCTCTACATGACTCAGCACCCCCCACCACCTGGGGGCCCCCGGCCTGGCTCAGAACTCCATCTCTCCACACGACTCAGCACCCCCACCACCCGGGGGCCCCCGCCTGGCTCAGAACTCCATCTCTCCACATGACTCAGCACCCCCCACCACCCAGGGGCCCCCGCCTGGCTCAGGACTCCATCTCTCTACATGACTCAGCACCCCCACAACCTGGGGGCCCCTGGCCTGGCTCAAAACTCCATCTCTCTACATGACTCAGCACCCCCCCACCACCTGGGGACCCCCGCCTGGCTCAGCACTCCATCTCTCCACATGACTCAGCACCCCCACCACCCGGGGGCCCCCATCTGGCTCAGCACTCCATCTCTCCACATGACTCAGCACCCCCATCACCTGGGGGCCCCCACCTGGCTCAGAACTCCATCTCTCCACATGACTCAGCACCCCCACCACCCAGGGGCCCCCGCCTGGCTCAGCACTGCATCTCTCCACATGACTCAGCACCTCCCCACCACCCGGGGACCCCCGCCTGGCTCAGAACTCCATCTCTCTACATGACTCAGCACCCCCCACCACCCGGGAGCCCCCACCTGGCTCAGAACTCCATCTCTCTACATGACTCAGCACCCCCACCACCCGGGGGCCCCCGCCTGGCTCAGAACTCCATCTCTCCACATGACTCAGCACCCCCACCACCCGGGGACCCCCGCCTGGCTCAGCACTCCATCTCTCCACATGACTCAGCACCCCCTATCACCTGGGGACCCCCGCCTGGCTCAGCACTCCATCTCTCCACATGACTCAGCACCCCCACCACCCAGGGGCCCCCACCTGGCTCAGTACTCCATCTCTCTACATGACTCAGCACCACCCGGGGGCCCCCGCCTGGCTCAGAACTCCATCTCTCTACATGACTCAGCACCCCCCACCACCCGGGAGCCCCCGCCTGGCTCAGCACTCCATCTCTCTACATGACTCAGCACCCCCCATCACCTGGGGGCCCCGCCTGGCTCAGCACTCCATCTCTCTACATGACTCAGCACCCCCCCACCACCCGGGGACCCCCGCCTGGCTCAGCACTCCATCTCGCTACATGACTCAGCACCCCCACCACCCGGGGACCCCCGCCTGGCTCAGCACTCCATCTCTCCACATGACTCAGCACCCCCACCACCCGGGGGCCCCCGCCTGGCTCAGAACTCCATCTCTCTACATGACTCAGCACCCCCCACCACCTGGGAGCCCCCACCTGGCTCAGAACTCCATCTCTCTACATGACTCAGCACCCCCACCACCCGGGGGCCCCCGCCTGGCTCAGTACTCCATCTCTCCACATGACTCAGCACCCCCCCACCACCCGGGGGCCCTCGCCTGGCTCAGAACTCCATCTCTCTACATGACTCAGCACCCCCACCACCCGGGGGCCCCCGCCTGGCTCAGCACTCCATCTCTCTACATGACTCAGCACCCCCCATCACCTGGGGACCCCCGCCTGGCTCAGCACTCCATCTCTCCACATGACTCAGCACCCCCACCACCCGGGGACCCCCGCCTGGCTCAGCACTCCATCTCTCCACATGACTCAGCACCCCCTATCACCTGGGGACCCCCGCCTGGCTCAGCACTCCATCTCTCCACATGACTCAGCACCCCCACCACCCAGGGGCCCCCACCTGGCTCAGTACTCCATCTCTCTACATGACTCAGCACCACCCGGGGGCCCCCGCCTGGCTCAGAACTCCATCTCTCTACATGACTCAGCACCCCCCACCACCCGGGAGCCCCCGCCTGGCTCAGCACTCCATCTCTCTACATGACTCAGCACCCCCCATCACCTGGGGGCCCCGCCTGGCTCAGCACTCCATCTCTCTACATGACTCAGCACCCCCCCACCACCCGGGGACCCCCGCCTGGCTCAGCACTCCATCTCGCTACATGACTCAGCACCCCCACCACCCGGGGACCCCCGCCTGGCTCAGCACTCCATCTCTCCACATGACTCAGCACCCCCACCACCCGGGGGCCCCCGCCTGGCTCAGAACTCCATCTCTCTACATGACTCAGCACCCCCCACCACCTGGGAGCCCCCACCTGGCTCAGAACTCCATCTCTCTACATGACTCAGCACCCCCACCACCCGGGGGCCCCCGCCTGGCTCAGTACTCCATCTCTCCACATGACTCAGCACCCCCCCACCACCCGGGGGCCCTCGCCTGGCTCAGAACTCCATCTCTCTACATGACTCAGCACCCCCACCACCCGGGGGCCCCCGCCTGGCTCAGCACTCCATCTCTCTACATGACTCAGCACCCCCCATCACCTGGGGGCCCCCGCCTGGCTCAGCACTCCATCTCTCTACATGACTCAGCACCCCCCCACCACCCGGGGGCCCTCGCCTGGCTCAGAACTCCATCTCTCTACATGACTCAGCACCCCCCACCACCCGGGGACCCCCGCCTGGCTCAGAACTCCATCTCTCTACATGACTCAGCACCCCCATCACCTGGGGGCCCCCACCTGGCTCAGAACTCCATCTCTCTACATGACTCAGCACTCCCCATCACCTGGGGGCCCCCGCCTGGCTCAAAACTCCATCTCTCTACATGACTCAGCACCCCCCCACCACCTGGGGACCCCGCCTGGCTCAGAACTCCATCTCTCTACATGACTCAGCACCCCCCACCACCTGGGGGCCCCCGGCCTGGCTCAGAACTCCATCTCTCCACACGACTCAGCACCCCCACCACCCGGGGGCCCCCGCCTGGCTCAGAACTCCATCTCTCCACATGACTCAGCACCCCCCACCACCCAGGGGCCCCCGCCTGGCTCAGGACTCCATCTCTCTACATGACTCAGCACCCCCACAACCTGGGGGCCCCTGGCCTGGCTCAAAACTCCATCTCTCTACATGACTCAGCACCCCCCCACCACCTGGGGACCCCCGCCTGGCTCAGAACTTCATCTCTCTACATGACTCAGCACCCCCCACCACCCGGGGGCCCCCATCTGGCTCAGCACTCCATCTCTCCACATGACTCAGCACCCCCATCACCTGGGGGCCCCCACCTGGCTCAGAACTCCATCTCTCCACATGACTCAGCACCCCCACCACCCAGGGGCCCCCGCCTGGCTCAGCACTGCATCTCTCCACATGACTCAGCACCTCCCCACCACCTGGGGGCCCCCACCTGGCTCAGAACTCCATCTCTCCACATGACTCAGCACCCCCCACCACCTGGGGGCCCCCGCCTGGCTCAGCACTCCATCTCTCTACATGACTCAGCACCCCCCATCACCTGGGGGCCCCCGCCTGGCTCAGAACTCCATCTCTCTACATGACTCAGCACCCCCACCACCCAGGGGCCCCCGCCTGGCTCAGAACTCCATCTCTCTACATGACTCAGCACCCCCATCACCTGGGGGCCCCCACCTGGCTCAGAACTCCATCTCTCTACATGACTCAGCACCCCCATCACCTGGGGGCCCCCACCTGGCTCAGAACTCCATCTCTCCACATGACTCAGCACCCCCCATCACCTGGGGGCCCCCGCCTGGCTCAGAGCTCCATCTCTCCACACGACTCAGCACCTCCCCACCACCTGGGGGCCCCCACCTGGCTCAGAACTCCATCTCTCCACATGACTCAGCACCCCCCACCACCTGGGGGCCCCCGCCTGGCTCAGCACCCCATCTCTCCACATGACTCAGCACCCCCACCACCTGGGGGCCCCCACCTGGCTCAGAACTCCATCTCTCTACATGACTCAGCACTCCCCATCACCTGGGGGCCCCCGCCTGGCTCAGAACTCCATCTCAC
This sequence comes from Aquarana catesbeiana, assembly GCF_042186555.1. NCBI lineage: Eukaryota > Metazoa > Chordata > Amphibia > Anura > Ranidae > Aquarana > Aquarana catesbeiana. The sequence continues at coordinate 2,036,517 of NC_133324.1, read as the reverse complement.
TACATGACTCAGCACCCCCCCGTCACCCGGGGGCCCCCGCCTGGCTCAGAACTCCATCTCTCCACATGACTCAGCACCCCCCACCACCTGGGGGCCCCCGCCTGGCTCAGCACCCCATCTCTCCACATGACTCAGCACCCCCACCACCTGGGGGCCCCCACCTGGCTCAGAACTCCATCTCTCTACATGACTCAGCACTCCCCATCACCTGGGGGCCCCCGCCTGGCTCAGCACTCCATCTCTCTACATGACTCAGCACCACCCGGGGGCCCCCGCCTGGCTCAGCACCCCATCTCTCCACATGACTCAGCACCCCCACCACCTGGGGGCCCCCGCCTGGCTCAGAACTCCATCTCACTACATGACTCAGCACCCCCCATCACCCGGGGGCCCCCGCCTGGCTCAGAACTCCATCTCTCTACATGACTCAGCACCCCCACCACCTGGGGGCCCCCGGCCTGGCTCAGAACTCCATCTCTCCACATGACTCAGCACCCCCCCACCACCCGGGGGCCCTCGCCTGGCTCAGAACTCCATCTCTCCACATGACTCAGCACCCCCCACCACCTGGGGGCCCCCGCCTGGCTCAGCACCCCATCTCTCCACATGACTCAGCACCCCCACCACCTGGGGGCCCCCGCCTGGCTCAGAACTCCATCTCTCTACATGACTCAGCACTCCCCATCACCTGGGGGCCCCTGCCTGGCTCAGAACTCCATCTCACTACATGACTCAGCACCCCCCCATCACCCGGGGGCCCCCGCCTGGCTCAGAACTTCATCTCTCTACATGACTCAGCACTCCCCATCACCTGGGGGCCCCCGCCTGGCTCAGAACTCCATCTCTCTACATGACTCAGCACTCCCCATCACCTGGGGGCCCCCGCCTGGCTCAGAACTCCATCTCTCTACATGACTCAGCACCCCCACCACCTGGGGGCCCCCGGCCTGGCTCAGCACTCCATCTCTCCACATGACTCAGCACCCCCCACCACCTGGGGACCCCCCGGGCCTGGCTCAGCACTCCATCTCTCCACATGACTCAGCACCCCCACCACCTGGGGACCCCTGCCTGGCTCAGCACTCCATCTCTCCACATGACTCAGCACCCCCACCACCCGGGGGCCCCCGCCTGGCTCAGAACTCCATCTCTCTACATGACTCAGCACCCCCCACCACCTGGGGACCCCCGGGCCTGGCTCAGAACTCCATCTCTCTACATGACTCAGCACCCCCACCACCTGGGGGCCCCCGGCCTGGCTCAGAACTCCATCTCTCTACATGACTCAGCACCCCCACCACCTGGGGGGCCCCCGGCCTGGCTCAGCACTCCATCTCTCCACATGACTCAGCACCCCCCACCACCTGGGGACCCCTGCCTGGCTCAGCACTCCATCTCTCCACATGACTCAGCACCCCCCACCACCTGGGGACCCCTGCCTGGCTCAGCACTCCATCTCTCTACATGACTCAGCACCCCCATCACCTGGGGGCCCCCGCCTGGCTCAGAACTCCATCTCTCTACATGACTCAGCACCCCCATCACCTGGGGCCCCCGCCTGACATTTTAAAGAAGACACCACAGAGCAGGGTCCAGTTCCACCAGTCCAGCTTGACTCTGCCACCTATCTTCCAAGCAGTAAAAATATCAGCAACACAGTCAGCGCAAAAACCCTCAAAAACAAAGCAAAGCTGCTGAACACTAAAGGCAAATATATAAATCCTTTCACGTGGTACAATAAAAAAGGTAGTGCAGCGCTAGAATCTAAAACTATAATAAATGTCCATAAATGAACAATCTGTATCAACGGTGGTGCAGGGTGCTTCATGCAAATCCAAAGTGCTCTTAACTCCGTGCTCCCCCTCTTGTCAGTCAAACCGCTCACCTTATTATAAGGACCCCTGAACAAACAGGAAGGTCTGATAAGCATTCACCACTCAAATGGTGGTCAGGATAATGTCTTGGCTGAAAGGCAGGAACCTCTTCCTTTGTAAGGATCAACACTTTTCTTTACGATATGCATGGGATAAACAAAGAAGATACATAGTGCTCTCTGTATGACTTTAAAAATAATTCCTTTATTACAAGACAGGTACTCACATAATAAGCACTATGGCCAGTGCTAGGCTAAAAGGCGTATAAAAAGTGACCGATGACAGTATAAGATGGCTGCAGGGGCGTCTAAACCAGGATAAAGCCAATCCGCACGCGTATCGTCCGTTGGGACTTCCTCAGCGGTCTATGGATCCTTAGGTAAAGGAACCTTTCCCTACTGCTAGTACTGTCCCTAACACAAGGAGTACCCTTCCCTACCCTGCCAACTCGCAAAAAGCTTACCCGAGATTGCCGCTGGAGTCACATGGGGCGGCAGGACCGGGGGCTTCACCAATGACCCAGAAAACCAGAGAGGAACGGTGTCCCTATTGACTTCCTTTCCGGATGCTGCGGAGGAGCTCCACCACCCTTCATCACCAATAAACACTATTAATTATATATACACCCTTCATCACCAATAAATACTATTCATTATATATACACCCTTCATCACCAATAAATACTATTCATTATATATACACCCTTCATCACCAATAAATACTATTCATTATATATACACCCTTCATCACCAATAAATACTATTCATTATATATACACCCTTCATCTCCAATAAATACTATTAATTATATATACACCCTTCATCACCAATAAATACTATTCATTATATATACACACCCTTCATCACCAATAAACACTATTCATTATATATACACCCTTCATCACCAATAAATACTATTCATTATATATACACACCCTTCATCACCAATAAACACTATTAATTATATATACGACCCTTCATCACCAATAAATACTATTCATTATATATACACCCTTCATCACCAATAAATACTATTCATTATATATACACCCTTCATCACCAATAAATACTATTCATTATATATACACCCTTCATCACCCTTCATCACCAATAAATACTATTCATTATATATATACACCCTTCATCACCAATAAATACTATTCATTATATATACACCCTTCATCACCAATAAACACTATTAATTATATATACACCCTTCATCACCAATAAATACTATTCATTATATATACACCCTTCATCACCAATAAACACTATTAATTATATATACACCCTTCATCCCCAATAAATACTATTCATTATAGATACACCCTTCATCACCAATAAATACTATTCATTATATATACACCCTTCATCACCAATAAATACTATTCATTATATATACACCCTTCATCACCAATAAATACTATTCATTATATATACACCCTTCATCACCAATAAATACTATTCATTATATATACACCCTTCATCACCAATAAACACTATTAATTATATATACACCCTTCATCACCAATAAATACTATTCATTATATATACACCCTTCATCACCAATAAATACTATTCATTATATATACACCCTTCATCACCAATAAACACTATTCATTATATATACACCCTTCATCACCAATAAATACTATTCATTATATCATACACACCCTTCATCAACCAATAAATACTATTCATTATATATACACCCTTCATCTCCAATAAATACTATTCATTATATATACACCCTTCATCTCAATAAATACTATTCATTATATATACACCCTTCATCACCATAATACTATTCATGTATATATACACCCTTCATCACCAATAAATACTATTCATTATATATACACCCTTCATCACCAATAAATACTATTCATTATATATACACCCTTCATCACCAATAAATACTATTCCATTATATATACACCCTTCATCACCAATAAATACTATTCATTATATATACACCCTTCATCACCAATAAATACTATTCATTATATATATACACCTTCATCACCAATAAATACTATTCATTATATATACACCCTTCATCACCAATAAATACTATTCATTATATATACACCCTTCATCACCAATAAATACTATTCATTATATATACACCCTTCATCACCAATAAATACTATTCATTATATATACAACCCTTCATCACCAATAAATACTATTCATTATATATACACCCTTCATCACCAATAAATACTATTCATTATATATACAACCCTTCATCACCAATAAATACTATTCATTATATATACACCCTTCATCACCAATAAATACTATTCATTATATATACACCCTTCATCACCATAAATACTATTCATTATATATACACCCTTCATCACCAATAAATACTATTCATTATATATACACCCTTCATCACCAATAAATACTATTCATTATATATACACCCTTCATCACCAATAAATACTATTCATTATATATACACCCTTCATCACCAATAAATACTATTCATGATATATACACCCTTCATCACCAATAAATACTATTCATTATATATACACCCTTCATCACCAATAAATACTATTCATTATATATACACCCTTCATCACCAATAAATACTATTCATTATATATACACCCTTCATCACCAATAAATACTATTCATTATATATACACCCTTCATCACCAATAAATACTATTCATTATATATACACCCTTCATCACCAATAAATACTATTCATTATATATACACCCTTCATCACCAATAAATACTATTCATTATATATACACCCTTCATCACCAATAAACACTATTCATTATATATACACCCTTCATCACCAATAAATACTATTCATTATATATACACCCTTCATCACCAATAAACACTATTCATTATATATACACCCTTCATCACCAATAAATACTATTCATTATATATACACCCTTCATCACCAATAAACACTATTCATTATATATACACCCTTCATCACCAATAAATACTATTCATTATATATACACCCTTCATCACCAATAAATACTATTCATTATATATACACCCTTCATCACCAATAAATACTATTCATTATATATACACCCTTCATCCCAATAAATACTATTCATTATATATACACCCTTCATCACCAATAAACACTATTCATTATATATACACCCTTCATCACCAATAAATACTATTCATTATATATACACCCTTCATCACCAATAAACACTATTCATTATATATACACCCTTCATCACCAATAAACACTATTCATTATATATACACCCTTCATCACCAATAAACACTATTCATTATATATACACCCTTCATCACCAATAAACACTATTCATTATATATACACCCTTCATCACCAATAAATACTATTCATTATATATACACCCTTCATCACCAATAAATACTATTCATTATATATACACCCTTCATCACCAATAAACACTATTCATTATATATACACCCTTCATCACCAATAAATACTATTCATTATATATACACCCTTCATCACCAATAAATACTATTCATTATATATACACCCTTCATCACCAATAAATACTATTCATTATATATACACCCTTCATCACCAATAAATACTATTCATTATATATACACCCTTCATCACCAATAAATACTATTCATTATATATACACCCTTCATCACCAATAAATACTATTCATTATATATACACCCTTCATCACCAATAAATACTATTCATTATATATACACCCTTCATCACCAATAAATACTATTCATTATATATACACCCTTCATCACCAATAAATACTATTCATTATATATACACCCTTCATCACCAATAAATACTATTCATTATATATACACCCTTCATCACCAATAAATACTATTCATTATATATACACCCTTCATCACCAATAAATACTATTCATTATATATACACCCTTCATCACCAATAAATACTATTCATTATATACACACCCTTCATCACCAATAAATACTATTCATTATATATACACCCTTCATCACCAATAAATACTATTCATTATATATACACCCTTCATCACCAATAAATACTATTCATTATATATACAACCCTTCATCCCCAATAAATACTATTCATTATATATACACCCTTCATCACCAATAAATACTATTCATTATATATACACCCTTTATCCGCCAT